>NC_060138.1:53820833-54123864 GCF_021461385.2 Schistocerca piceifrons
CAGACAAAAATGACTTTCGTATTCACCACGGGCCAGATTGCCAACATAAAGATCGATACAAATGTCTCAGCAGGGAATATGCACTCCTCGGTCGCTAATGCACATTTTGTACCTGTTATTCACTCCGGCTACCGAAATGTTGTGGAGTCCTTGTGGGATTGTCCCATTACCCACACAAGTCGGTTTCCAGTTCTTCCACGGTTCGGGGACAGGGCGTTCGTTGAGAAAAACGTCGGCCGAAAGACGTGCTCTATAGGGTTTGGGGCCAGTGAGTGGGCAAGCCATTTAATATGTTCAATATCTCCACTTTCCAGTGTGTGCAACAACTCAGCGGTCCATTGTGGAAGGTAACTGTCGTCCATTAAGAAAAAGTCGGGATCCACCGCACTCCTAAACAGACAGACATGATCCAGAATAACCTCCCTGCAATACCGCTGTGCTATAGTGGTACCTTTGCGCAGTTATATGCAGCGTTGTTCGATTATCGTGCATACTACGTGGCTACATCATAACGCCTGGGCCTTACCAACGATGTTCACGAACATTGTGTGCTACATAACGTGTTCCTCTCTCTCTCCGCACCAACTGAAGGCCGAATCACTTGTCACTATGTAGTGGGATTCGTCGGAGAACACCACCCTGGACCACTGTTGCTGACCCTAGCCAACATGCTCCCTACACTAACTAACTCTTTCTCTAACATTGGGTTTGCTGCAATTAAAAGGCTTCCAAGCATACAAACCAGCTTCATTTAAGCGCTTCCAAATGGATCCGACAGAGAATAAAGGTAGAGGTTGCAAGACCTGCAGCGATCTTTCTAGCAGTGAAATGTCAGCTCATTTTTGCCACTAGCGGTGTGTATCGATTCTCTTGTGGTGTAGCGGTCCGTCTAAGTACCAGCATGATTTCGCCTAGCATCTCTACCTACAGGGGCCTCTTTTAATCTCGAGAAGACACTTTTCGATACAACCATTATTACGGCTACAACAGTGACACTTTAACGTACTTGGTGTCGTATAACTGCTCGTCCACGGTCTAAGGCGTCAAATGATGACTTGCAGACATGCTTCCGTACCACACATAATGTCGCACTTATTGATTCCAGAACAAACTTAATCAAACGCTGTACTGCATGAACTGTCGAATGCATACATAGCTTTCGCGCACAGGCTTCTCTGCAGCTAACACGTACCGCCCCATGCGTTTCCATTTACTACCATTGGTTGGGTGTTCCACAACGATTATTGCTGGTTTGGTAGCATTTAGCAGTTGTTCCTTAACAAATATCGGTTGTTTGTTTGCAGTTGTCAGGCAGTGTATTTTACAACACTGCCTGCTGCGTGCACTGTGGGAACAGTTCGGCGACTATGACTTTTGGCATCAGCATGACAATCCACCCTCCCAAAACTGCATCTCGAGGCGGGCAATAACATTCCTGGAATGCACTGGTCAGCTCCGAGTCCCGACATGAACCCAATGAAACATCTTAGGGATGATTAAGAAAGTCGGCTTCGCTCCAGACCCAAGCGACAAGCTTCGTTACCTTCCTTGGTTTCGGCTTTTGAAGAAATAGGCTACCATTCCTCCACAGACATTCAGACACCTTACTGAAAAAGCCCCCAGCAGAGGTCAAGTCGTCAGGAAGGCGAAGGATATACACACTCCTTAACCCCTTATTTATTTCCACTAATATTCTTCCGGATAATGTAATTAGACTACCTCTGCGTACTGGCCCTGGGAAGCGATTATGAACCGACCGACAGCCTTGTTGTCTTCCGGCAATGACATCTTTCCAGTTTGGCAAGAAGGAGAAAAAAGACGAATAATTTGAAATGGGGTGCTACACAACAGAGTTGGAAGTGAGGAGATAAGAAATGCAGAGGTTCTCCGAAAAATCGTCCAAAAGGGTATCATGTGGAAAGTATTTAAGAAGAAGAAGGGCGGGATGATGGGATGTGAGCCATCATAGAAGTACTTTCCATGATATCTGAGTGAGCTGTACAGAGATAAAAACTGTAGGAGAGGACAGATTTGTGTTGTACCTAACAAACAACTAGGGATTTCGGATGTCAGTGCTACTCTGAGATGAAGACGTTGGCACAGCAAAAGAATGTGCCGAGTGGCATGAAAAGAATTGGAGGGGAATAGCCTCAGCACACTTTCCCTTTAGTTATCAGTATTCCATAGTTTCCACACAAGGTAGCTTGTTACTTTGTAAAAGGGAGGCTAAGTAGACTCTCGTTTATTCCTCAGCCCCCAATAACAAAAAAATTCTCCGTCGTCCTCATAATCGATAGGTCAGTTCATGCACAAAATCCTGAAGAACCTGAAATGAAACGAAAATTAGGTTGAATGAGAAGATAAGAAATGGGGACGCCGTCTGAAAAATTGACGAAAGGGGATACAGGTGGAAAATAGTTGACAAGAAGAAGCGACAGGGTAACAGCATGTGGGCTGAGTCATCAAAGAAGCACTTTCGATGGAACTTACTCTGACGGAACCAGGAACTGAACCTGGGTCTGCTCATCTCACTAAGCCACAAGTGTTCGCGATTGATTTGAAGGACATTCTGGACGATTCGAGCGAATGATTTGACCACCCAGATCGGCCGACATGAATCCTATGGGACATAATCGAGAGGCCAGTTCATGCACAAAATCGTGCACTGTGAACGCTTTCGTAACTGTGCACGACTAAAAAGGCGGCATGGGTCAGTATTTCTGCACGGACTTTCAGAGACTTGTTGAGCCGAAGCCACGTCGGGTTGCCGCACTACCCCGGGCGAAAGAAGGTCCGAAACGGTGTCTGGAAGCATCCCAGGACTTTTGTCACCTCAACGCAGTGTACACAAAGCGAAGAAGACCAAAGTTTCATATATATACAGGGCTATTACAAATGATTGAAGCGATTTCATAAATACACTGTAGCTCCATTCATTGACATATGGTCACGACACGCTACAGATACGTAGAAAAACTCATAAAGTTTTGTTCGGCTTAAGCCGCACTTAAGGTTTCTGCCGCCAGAGCGCTCGAGAGCGCAGTGAGACAAAATGGCGACAGGAGCCGAGAAAGCGTATGTCGTGCTTGAAATGCACTCCCATCAGTCAGTCATAACAGTGCAACGACACTTCAGGACGAAGTTCAACAAAGGTCCACCAACTGCTAACTCCATTCCGCGTTGGTATGCGGAGTTTAAAGTTTCTGGATGCCTCTGTAAGGGGAAATCAACGGGTCGGCCTGCAGTGAGCGAAGAAATGGTTGAATGCGTGCGGGCAAGTTTCACGCGTAGCCCGTGGAAGTCGACGAATAAAGCAAGCAGGGAGCTAAACGTACCACAGCCGACGGTTTGGAAAATCTTACGGAAAAGGCTAAAGCAGAAGCCTTACCATTTACAATTGCTACAAGCCCTGGCACCCGATGACAAAGTCAAACGCTTTGAATTTTCGACGCGGTTGCAACAGCTCATGGAAGAGGATGCGTTCAGTGCGAAACTTGTTTTCAGTGATGAAGCAACATATTTTTCTTGATGGTGAAGTGAACAGACACAATGTGCGAATCTGGGCGGTAGAGGATCCTCACGCATTTTTGCAGCAAATTCGCAATTCACCAAAAGTTAACGTGTTTTGTGCAATCTCACGCTTTAAAGTTTACGGCCACTTTTTCTTCTGCGAAAAAAACGTTACAGGACACGTGTATCTGGACATGCTGGAAAATTGGCTCATGCCACAACTGGAGACCGACAGCGCCGACTTCATCTTTCAACAGGATGGTGCTCCACTGCACTTCCATCATGATGTTCGGCATTTCTTAAACAGGAGATTGGAAAACCGATGGATCGGTCGTGGTGGAGATCATGATCAGCAATTCATGTCATGGCCTCCACGCTATCCCGACTTAACCCCATGCGATTTCTTTCTGTGGGATTATGTGAAAGATTCAGTGTTTAAACCTCCTCTACCAAGAAACGTGCCAGAACTGCGAGCTCGCATCAACGATGCTTTCGAACTCATTGATGGGGACATGCTGCGCCGAGTGTGGGAGGAACTTGATTATCGGCTTGATGCCTGCCGAATCACTAAAGGGGCACATATCGAACATTTGTGAATGCTTAAAAAACTTTTTGAGTTTCTGTATGTGTTTGCTAAGCATTGTGAAAATATCTCAAATAATAAAGTCATTGTAGAGCTGTGAAATCGCTTCAATCATTTGTAATATCCTGTATTTAATTTACTTGCAAGTTTACATTACGTGTTGAGATTACGACCAAAAGTCTCTCTCTTACATATGATTAGCCATTCATAAATTGCCAGTGGTCCTTGTTCGCTTAGTGGATTGGACACTTGTGAAAGTCCAACATTGAACGTAGTTACATACAAGGCAGACATCATACACACGGATCGCCTAATATTTATAGTAGTGTTACGAAATACGGTTCACCTAAGCCGATAAAGTTAACGTACCAAGACGACAGTGGGCGTAATATACCCAAGTATACCGCAAATTTCACCTTGCATACACGAGTAAACTCCGTGTAGTATGACACTAATTGTGACGATCCCTGCCAGCAGGCGCCATATTGCAATCTGCTGCCAGTTAGCGGGGACCCTAGAGTGCGAGTAAATGTGTAGAGACAATACCGAGATCAGAAACAGGACCAAGAAAAGAAATTCGATTTGTAACAGACTTACGTGCGGCCCATATAAATGTGATGAACGTACTTAAAACCTAAACCCAATTAGTAACCATAAACAGCAACTACAGTGGCTACATGTGGTTCTTAGAGCACTTTTCATACGACGACATCCCAATTAAAATATAATTACCGTGAGACTGTGTAACATACCTCACAGAACAGCATTACAGAGTACGATGTAACGAATCGTTAATATATTTTTTATTTCGGTTTGAGGAAGAATAATTTAAATCTACAGCGACCGTTTCAATGTCGGAAATGTATTTTAGTTTCCAAAAAATTTCACTTTAGAAGAACCATAATATTTCAGGAAAACTTTATTTTACACTAATAAAACCATCATTCCAAGACAAAACAGGAATTTAATATTCCAGAGCAATCTTGATAATATTAGAATCGAGAGACGATTGGTGTTAATAATTTAGTAGTGCTACGGGGATTTTCTCATCAGTCTACCATTGAAATAAATGTATATTTCTTGGGTGTTGAAAGGGTGTCGTACTTCGATTTTGTTGTCACACAAAGGCTGTATCACGATTATTTTCATCTCTGGTTAGGTATTTCCGTATAACGTCGATAATTGTAGTCTTCCTCTAACTATACGTAAGTTTCACTAGTTCCCCATACAGCTTATGAAAAGAGAACAATAGTCCTCTAGATCTTGGTACGAAAGCTTCTCCTCCATTTTATCTCTTTCGCACTGTAACAACCATCACTCCTGTGGTGGATGTTTAACTGTCTCTTTTCCCAAGACTATTGCTGTTGAAAGGAACTGTGTGTGCGTGTGTGTGTGTGTGTGTGTGTGAGAGAGAGAGAGAGAGAGAGAGTGTGTTAGGAAACGAGTGAAACGGGCGGCTAATTTAATTTACTCCGCACGAGCACTGTAGACACCGCAAATGACACAGGTGTAACACGGCGCTAATGGAACCGCGGTCGATGTACAATTTATAAAACTGCTAATGTCCACGTCGTTGCCCTATTGGCTGTCAGATCGTGAACTGATTACGAAACACTCAATGTAGCATAGATTATGTAATCCTCCAATGAATCTGTTCATTACACAATGCAATGGTAACGCAAGCCATTTAGGGCACATTCGGTGTTCACAGGTGTCGCCCCATCAGACAAAATGACATGTCGTTTCCAAGTAAAAGCTTTTAGATTTTCGGGCGGCGGAACAACATTCGTTTGTGCCGTTGAATACGTAACTGCATTAACTGATGGGCTGAAAGTGGTCTGTCACAGGTGCTCCCTGCATGATTAAACGGAGATTCTAGTGCGTGTTACTTGCCAACAGTAAAGGTAAATGTTCCTTCGCAAATGCCGAAAGTCTAAATATAGGTAAAGTGATTATGCTAATGAAGATCTGCTTGCAATTCCTGAATATGCTATGTAGCTTTGCTTTGTTGTTTCTTGTATTCTACGACGCGTCCTACGGCAAATTATTACGTTCGCAGCAGTAAACTGCCTTACACCTATTCTGGGAGGATTGTATACTGGAAATCGTGTTAAACTACACTGTATTCACAAACAAGGAATTCTTCCTGTTTCGGTACTAGGAACACGCATACTTAAGACAGTGTCACAATCCAAACCGCAACGTCTTTAAGAATGAAGTGTTATAGATAGGACGGTGACAAACAAAGATACACATGTGAAGCTTAAGTTTCCCACAGCGTATGAGATGTTCAGATAACTAATGGAAACACACAAAGCTGAGGTCATCGACAGCAGACGATATATATGCAGGTGAACATCCTGCAACTTTCAGGGCATAAATGCAACGAGAAAACGCTGTACAATAATTTTAAAAACGCAGTATGTAGAGCATATGTGGATATAACACACACACAAAAACACGTACACAAACACACACATACACACACATACGCCCACATACACACACACATACGCACACATACACACACACACACACACACACACACACACACACACACACACACACACACACACATTGTAAACACTGCCGCCAACACACAACCAAAGATAACAAACAGCAGAAGTTGCTCATAATGAATATTAATTACCAATAAACGAGAAACCGTTATTCTACCTTGTTAGACCAGGAGGAGAGCAAGACGCAGAACTTGAGAAAAACTTCCATCTCTATTTACAAGGCCAGTGGCTAGCTTAATCTCAACTATTTCCTTAATAACACTACCCCAATAGCTGGAAGTATGTGCCAGAATCTCCTTGTTATTACATTCCTTAGATTGACTGGTACCAAGACCATATTCTGCAATAACGGAGTTGCTCGGATGTTGAAAGCATGTGTGATGCTTATGCTCAGTACACTGGTCCTGATGGCATGATTATTCTACGACATGGCACACTACAAGGAATATAACAGACACCCGCATTACGCAAGCCCAGATCATCCTCTACAGATCCTAAAAGAATGCTAATCTTAGGTGGTGGTCGGAAAACAATTTTAACATCGTATTTAGGTAGAATGCAACCACTCCACTCTCGACTAAGTCAAGACGGCCGTAGATTCTGGTGCCACTTCGTTCTTTTTATCACTCACATGACTTACCGTTGCTCGATAGCGCAATGGGCGTCGATCTGTCTGTCAGTATAGCATTCTGACTACATATCACTTAGGGATAGGATAAATCAGCTTACAAACTTTCAGAGTCTGGGATGACGTGGGATCTGTTCACCAAGGTACGTTGTACTCCTTCACACGGAGCTGGATGGCGGCAGCTACCAGCCCGCAGATACAACTGAGCGCGAGTTGCCCTCCTAAGAAACGACATGCCCCAACGTAACATCAAATTTCCTCCTTACCAACACCCGAAGAGAAGGAAAATCGTACTTTACTACCACCAACGTGAAACGTATACTTGGGTCGACTGAATTCAAATCTTCTAAGAAGCCATTTGAAATTTCACTTCTATGAGATCAAACTACAAAAGGATTGTGTGGTGTGCGTACTGTAAGTCCTTCAGAACACACACCATAAGATTATTTGACTTGTCGCTCTAACGAAGTAGGCGAGTGTCAGCAATATGTCTCATGGTCTTATCGTGGCGCGTTTATCTTCTGCCGTTAGGTCAGACAATAGAAATGCCACTTGCATGCTTAGAGCAGCAGCTTGAAGGTGACCAACTTTAAACAGAACTTGATTAATTTTCACACACATTTATTAAAATAATAACAAGCATAAAAATTACTTAACTTGGTTCTGGATGCTACTTACAATTAACAATCTGAAGTTCATTTGGAATTGTTACGTTAATCTTATTCTCACATACATCGCTGATACTTGACAAAAGTGTCTATACATTTATCTTCATGGCTATGTACAGGAGTATGGTAATCGTATTAGGTGCAAACTGAAACTTGACTATAGACTGGTTCAGACAAATGTAGATCTCGTATACACTGGTAGAGACTAATGCAGACTGGTACAGACTGGTGCACACAAATAGACTAATCGGAGGTCTGTATACTCGTTATAATACCTCGTGCGTTCATGTATCACTGCGCGAGTGTGATCCGCGAGGAGAAAAGGTTCTACGTTAGCAGCAATCTCATTTTCTGTGTTACATATTAATATGGGCATCAGCGGTAGCAGAATTTGGTCCATCTCTATGTCAGCGCCATCTCGTAGTGCGGAGACGGACGAGCGCTGCGCCTGCGCTGTTGTGCTTGGTGGGGCGCGCTCTAGTGGGAAAGTAGTGTACGCGCTGACTACGTGGAACTACACTCCTGGAAATGGAAAAAAGAACACATTGACACCGGTGTGTCAGACCCACCATACTTGCTCCGGACACTGCGAGAGGGCTGTACAAGCAATGATCACACGCACGGCACAGCGGACACACCAGGGACCGCGGTGTTGGCCGTCGAATGGCGCTAGCTACGCAGCATTTGTGCACCGCCGCCGTCAGTGTCAGCCAGTTTGCCGTGGCATACGGAGCTCCATCGCACTCTTTAACACTGGTAGCATGCCGCGACAGCGTGGACGTGAACCGTACGTGCAGTTGACGGACTTTGAGCGAGGGCGTATAGTGGCCATGCGGGAGGCCGGGTGGACGTACCGCCGAATTGCTCAACACGTGGGGCGTGAGGTCTCCACAGTACATCGATGTTGTCGCCAGTGGTCGGCGGAAGGTGCACGTGTCCGTCGATCTGGGACCGGACCACAGCGACGCACGGATGCACGCCAAGACCGTAGGATCCTACGCAGTGCCGTAGGGGACCGCACCGCCACTTCCGAGCAAATTAGGGACACTGTTGCTCCTGGGGTATCGGCGAGGACCATTCGCAACCGTCTCCATGAAGCTGGGCTACGGTCCCGCACACCGTTAGGCCATCTTCCGCTCACGCCCCAACATCGTGCAGCCCGCCTCCAGTGGCGTCGCGACAGGCGTGAATGGAGGGACGAATGGAGACGTGTCGTCTTCAGCGACGAGAGTCGCTTCTGCCTTGGTGCCAATGATGGTCGTATGCGTGTTTGGCGCCGTGCAGGTGAGCGCCACAATCAGGACTGCATACGACCGAGGCACACAGGGCCAACACCCGGCATCATGGTGTGGGGAGCGATCTCCTACACTGGCCGTACACCACTGGAGATCGTCGAGGGGACACTGAATAGTGCACGGTACATCCAAACCGTCATCGAACCCATCGTTCTACCATTCCTAGACCGGCAAGGGAACTTGCTGTTTCAACAGGACAATGTACGTCCGCATGTATCCCGTGCCACCCAACGTGCTCTAGAAGGTGTAAGTCAACTACCCTGGCCAGCAAGATCTCCGGATCTGCCCCCCATTGAGCATGTTTGGGACTGGATGAAGCGTCGTCTCACGCGGTCTGCACGTCCAGCACGAACGCTGGTCCAACTGAGGCGCCAGGTGGAAATGGCATGGCAAGCCGTTCCACAGCACTACATCCAACATCTCTACGATCGTCTCCATGGGAGAATTGCAGCCTGCATTGCTGCGAAAGGTGGATATACACTGTACTAGTGCCGACATTGTGCATGCTCTGTTGCCTGTGTCTATGTGCCTGTGGTTCTGTCAGTGTGATCATGTGATGTATCTGACCCCAGGAATGTGTCAATAAAGTTTCCCCTTCCTGGGACAATGAATTCACGGTGCTCTTATTTCAATTTCCAGGAGTGTATGTACCCAACAGATTTTCTGTGTATCTGAGAAATTATGCACGCTTCCGTGGCGCCTTATCCCAGGTACACTCCTGAAAATATTTCGTAAACAAACCGGCTTCTATAGCTGACCACAGGTTCTCAGGTACAACTCCATACCTCTGTTCATACTACTGATCATTAAATAAAAAATAAATGCATCCAAGAACATGTTGAAATAAGTTCGTTAACTCAACACCAAATCTAACCACCATTAACCATAAATAAACTAGAAGGAGGTCCGCCCCCGGTTGCTGAGTGGTCAGCGCGAGGACTGTCAATCCCAAGGGCCTGGGTTCGATTCCCGCCTGGGTCGGAGATTTTTCTCCGCTCAGGGAGTGGGTGTTGTGTTGTCTTAGCCATCATCATTTCATCCCCATCGACGCGCAAGTCGCCGAAGTGGCGTCAAATCGAAAGACTTGCACCAGGCGAGCGGTCTACCTAATGGGAGGCCCTCGTCGCACGCCATTATTATTATTATCAGAAGGAGGAACACGAGGAAGAGAGAAACCACATCAAAGCTTAGTAAAATAACACAGTCTTTAAAACGCAGTCACTCTAAAAGACCTAAGAAATCCGACAGTTTCTTACCATAATGAGCATACCAACCTACTAGTGATGTCAACAGAGTAGCAAGTTGTTTTGCTACACATTGTGTCAAAGCACCAATGTGACTTACAATAGGATCTTTTGAAGGCCGTATAATTCAGGTGGAAACAGCACAGAAACAGTTAAGTATCTTGGTAGTCTCTTGCAACTACGAAATTGTCTTCAAGTGTTTGTTACTTTTCCCCTCAACACTTTTTGTAGGGCAAGGGCTCAGATGGCTGCTCTGCGTTCACTTAGGTTGGACCCTGCTGTTGCTGTCTTAACTGCGGACAAGGGTAATCCTACAGCTTTGTTGGAGGTGTTTCAGAATATCGCAAGATAAACATTGATCCAACGAAAAGTGTTGAGATAAATTGTAACAGCGTCCTGAAGAATAATTCCTTATGGCAGAAAAGTATGTAGAGTTTCAATTTCCTATTGGCCTACCTCTCTAGATTATTTGGGCTACCCAAGATGCGCAAGGAACGGGTTCCTCTTAGGCGTACTGTTAGTAGACCTAAGAGGGACCCATTCCTTGTGCATCTTGGGAAGTCTATATAATCTAGAGGGGTAGGGCAATAGGAAATTAGATAGTTCCCTGTGAGGCTACAATTAGTAACATTCCGCCTGCTTCTGCTTCGTTCTCTGCTTTGTGTCAGCCCACCATAATAATTTTTCACAATCTGCTCATTACGTACAATGTTCAATTTCTCGCAGGTGTTGAAAGTCTCCAAACCGTGATTACATCTAGGAGCAAAATTCAAGTGCCTAAGATGCACAGGCAGTTTTGTGATGCAGATTCCAATTTAGAGGAGTATGCCTGCATTTTCTTTCACATACACAGTCGATAGATTTCTTGTTTGTCCTCATGGTAGTGAAAGTTTAAGACCTGAAAACCCCCAGAAAATTCGGTTCACAACAGAGGTGGAAAAGATTGGCTGCCTCTCCTTCCTTGCTGTGTCCAGACTGTAGGGGTATAGTACATTGAGATATACCGCTTGTAGGAAGCCAACTCACACTCATGTGTATCTACAGGCCGAAGGTTATCACCTAATGCATCAGTTTGAAAGGGTACTTTTCCCTTTCTTCATCGGGCCCACATCATATCTGACTATCGAAGTTTGTCAGCTGAGTTGGTCCATCTACAAGGCACGTTTAGTTAGAATGATTGTAGTATAGGACAGATCGGCCAATCGTGATTCAGGTGGGGGATAATAATAGCAACACAACAACAACGAGATGGCACAAATGTCTAGGGCCATTTTGGCTTACAAAGGAAGCATTTCAAACCGGATTTATTGTATTACGTGGAAATTTGATGTTAAATATATTTTGCTTGTACCACTAAAAATTAGGACCCTTCTAGGATCCAAAAAGGATGATTGAGATTTACATGAGGTGGGTCCCTAACATATTCCCTGCTGTTGACGCTTGATATATGCTGGTTAGGCCATCAGGACTGAGATGGACTGGTGTCATCAGAAGTATCACAAACACTTAAAACATCCGAACAAATCTGCTATTGCAGAACATTGCCATGGCACCAGTCGTCCTGTGGCATATAAGAACACGGAGATTATTGCATGGACTTCCAGTTATTGCAGCAATGTTATTGAGAGAGCAGCTAAGATTAAGTTAGTAGGTGACCTTAGAAACTGAGATGGGCAGTTTTACATAAATTCCACATGGAATCCTGTCTCTCCATAATCAAACAACAGGGGTACAGAATTAACGTTACCTCACGGTTGGTTATTGACATCAACTATAAACAGCTTCTGCTGTTGGTCACTTTTGATTCTGTGGTGGGGCTAGTGTTTACCGTGAGTTACTATGTGTGTTAACTGTCCGCACTTTCTCTATTTACTGAGGTTATAATTCTGTTAGTAGTGGGGCAAGGAGAACATCAGTGCATTTTGTTAGTGCTGGTAGCCTACCTCAGGGTAAGGTATGCACTCAGGGGCTAACCTACTGTTCACCTGGTTCATACCTGTCAGTCAAAGCAGAACAATCGGTTTGCTCCTGAGTGCATACCTGCCCCTAATGTAGGCAATTTGCACTAACATAATGCACTCTCGCCCCCATTGCCCCACTGATAATGGCAGCCTATGCAAGTGATGGTAATTCTCTAGTACAGCTGCAACTAGACCCCAACCAATAGTGCAGTATGGCACAGCACATCGGTAGGAGTCTGTTAATTGTTCTCGTTTTGCAGGTTAAGATGTGAATGGTTATGATGTACTTGATGTGCAATACGGCAGTCCTCGCTGGTGGCAGTCCGATTTGGTCGCCCGGGACCTTGGTGGCTGGTGTGCACTCTGTCACATTGCCATGCAGTCCTAATATTGGGCCACTGTCACATCCAAAACCGCCAAAGATTTGGATATTGCGTAGTTTGACCTCCTTGCCATAAACAGAATCACAATGAGAGCCTCTGGCATGTGCCAATAACTTTGTCTCAGATGCGAAAGCCACATATTCGTGTTCTTAGAACTGACACTCTAATTCTGTACATCTGATGCTATGGGTGCTTCAATTTTTTATTCTTTTCATTTCATCTCGACCTCAATTTCTGGGTGCTTCCTTTTTGCCATGTAGAGTAGATGTAAAATTTAATGCCGAATATGAAGGTTCCATAAAGATTTACAGCAATCCTAACAAGAAATATTCGCCCATTATAGTGCTAATTTCTGGTGTAATATTTCCTGATACGTGTATCTATGCGACTTCTAGGTAGCCCCAGGAAGTTAATTGTTCTATATTATAACAAAATGTGTCATCCACAAAATTAAGCGTTATAGTGAATTTCTTCCATATATGTGACTTACGTGAGGAGGCCATATTGGGCCAGACTTCTCCCTCTTTTATTGTACATGGCTGGAAACGAATGTTGTTTTGTTTTCAAATTTATTTGACTTCAGCATTGTAGTAAAGCCATATTCGCAGTACATTCAAACAGTGTACATGACTGGTTCCATTGAAGCTCAGTCGCCGTTATCAAATGTAGCAAATATGAAATAATTCTGCTTTTAATTACGAGAGCCTGAAATATAAATAACGTCTAACCACAACACCTTTGTTGTGGGAACCCATATTGTGAATATATCATATTAAATTAAACACAGTATTGTGAGCTATGACAAACCTGTTTTGATTCGATGTTACTTATATTTCAGGATCTCATAATTAATAACACACTCATTTCATACTTGTTACATTTGATAATGGTGACTCAGCTTCACCGAAACCAGCCATGTAAACTTTCTGTTACTTCATCAGGTTACCTTCCATTCGGAAAGCGTTTGCACTCAGCGACTGTTATATTGACTTGTAAACTATAGATTGCAGCAATCAGTCGCAGTTTTTAAATTTTACTATGCAAATTCTGTAATTTACTGCGACTATGGCTTGACTATTGTCCTGAAGTCAAATAAATTTGAAAAACTTACATTTAGTCACACTCCGTAAGACAGTCCTGTTTAATTACAAGATGTTGTTGTGGTCTTCAGTTCGAGGACTGGTCTGCTGTAGCGCTCTGTGATAGTGTATCCTGTGCATCTTCATCTGTGAATGATTACAGCGACCTGTATCCATTCTGAATCTGAATATTACATTCGTGCCTTGGTCTCCCTCTGCAAGTTTCGAACTTCCACAGTCGCTACCATTACCAAATTGCTGATTCTGTGATGCCCCGAGAATTCGTTCTAAGAAGTGACCCTTTCTTTCAATTTGCCATAAACATCCTGATTAGATTCACTACCACTTTATTAGTTGTTCGATCGATACACCTAATTTTCAACATTCATCTTTTCCCAACATATTTCAAAATCATCTATCGTCTTCTTGTCTGACCTGTGTATCGTCCGTGTTCATATCTGTATAAAGTTACATTCAAAATTATTACCACATTTGAAAAGCTTTCATTCTCTTCTTGTCTGAATTGTTTATCTCGTCCACGTCTCACCTGCTTGCAAGCCTAAAGTCCAAACAGTTTCACAAATGTCTCCGTAATATCCAAATATGTATTTGACGTTATCAAGTTTTTCTTGTATAAACTCCTTCCTTACAGTTCAGAATCTGCATTGTCTATGCTCTCTACTTCGGCGGCGTTAATTATTTTGCTAACGGAAGAACCAAATTCATCGACTACTTCCAGTGTCCCATTTCCCAGTATAGTCACTTCTGCATTACCTGAATTAAATCGACGGAAATCGTTTACCCTGTTTAACTTTTATGGGTGACCACGGTATCAAATCGTTTTAACATACAGTACTATCAATTACGTTCCACTGATCAGGCTACAGCTCCATCACACTCAGTGCCCAACCAGGGCTCAGTTTCCTGTTATAGCTGCAGTCTGATTTCTGTACGAATTTTAGATAACCTTGCGCCCCCAATGTTTTATCCCTGCTGGCATTGGAAAATATGCAGTCCAGCCCGTGATATAAAAAGCTTTTCCAAACCTAGAAATGTTACAAACTTAGGTTTGCTTTCTTCAGTCAATCTTCTAAGGTACGACGTTGAATCATTGCCATATCGCGTGTCCCTAAAAATTTTCAGAACCGAAACTGATCTTCCCCGAGGTCGGATTCTACCAGATTTTCCATTCTTCTGTAAACACTTCGGCGGTGAACATTCCGTCTCATCCCATCAGTAACGCAGCCACAGAAGCACTAACTAAGGGACTAAACTTTGCGTCACATCTGAGCGGATTCCTACGGAAGAAATCGAAGCCGGCACATATCTGCGATAGAATCTGAGAAAATTTTACAGGAAACCGTTCGTGTTCTACTACGTGCCAAGCTTCCGAAACATAACCTTAGCCGAGAGGAAAGGGCATCTGTCAAAGCACTGAAGAACAACGACGAAATTGTGATATTAACAGCAGACAAAGGCAGTGCTACTGTCATCTTAGACACCGTGCAGTATGAAGACAAGATGAAAGCTTTGAGTCTATGTGATCGCCGTAAGCTTATTTACACCAGTGCTTACTAATTTAAGTTATATATTACAGCACTGAAGATGGTCACTAAGTGACCGAAAATCGATTTTGCGATAATAAACAAAAATATACGACCAAGATGAAAGAATTATTAAATGATCCCATCTACAAATAACTAAGGGCGGACCCTACAGCGAAGATAATTCGAACGACGCAGGTCTCGAATAAGGACTCGAGAATTGACGCTGACTCAGCTAATGGTCTTATTACCAGAGTACTAGTCAACACTATATTTACGGTGTTCCAAAGAAACATAAAGAAAGTTTTTCTTTGAGGCCAATAGTGAATGGGATCAACTTGCCTACTTACAGTTCGGCAAAGTATCTAGCCTGCAAAATAAGACGTCTAGTTCGCAAGACGGACTCTTATATGAAGATCTCGACGCACTTCATAGAACACTTAATGGGAGTAACAACTTTACTTTCGGACATCATGGTCAGTTCTGACGTGAAGTCACTATTTACGAACGGGCCAGTAGACGAAACTATCCGCATCCTTCAGGAGCAGCCGGCCGGTGTGGCCGAGCGGTTCTAGGCGCTTCAGTCTGGAACGCGCGACCGCTACGGTCGCAGGTTCGAATCCTGCCTCGGGCATGGATGTGTGCGATGTCCTTACGTTAGTTAGGTTTAAGTAGTTCTAAGTTCAAGGGGACTGATGACTTCAGATGTTAAGTCCCATAGTGCTCAGGGCCTTCAGGAGCATGTCCCGCCAGACATATGCGACCTGGTTGAGTTGCACCTGACTTCAACGTACTTCAAATGCCAAGGAAAATACTACGAGCAAAGAGACGGCGTAGTAAAGGGGTCTCCCTATCTCTCCTGGCAGCCGATATAGAGGGTGGCGCACGAAATTTGTTACCAATTGTTTCTTTCACAATTTACGTCGCACATTACATATGCCGCTGGGATCTCTACAGCAGTACCAGCAGATTTTGGAAGAACAAATGAGCTACGAAATGACGTGTAATCCACGTTACTGCCGCTAGGAGACTAGTAAGCAGCAATGGCTGACAATGGAAGACTGACGACACAGCAACGATAGGCAACTGTGTTACTTTTTCATGAAACGAAAAACCTTGTTGTGACTCAGAGGCGTTTTCGACAACACTGTAACACACGATGGGTCCCTTGCAAGAAGACCATCCACATCTTGTACGATAAATTTGTACAGGAAGGAACAGTATTGGAAGCGAAGCGACCTCGGCGTAAGCCTGTTTGTTCGGCGGAGAACATTGAAGCGGTACGGGCTGCTGTACAGAGATGAGTAAGGGCCGCCAATAGTCCTCACCTCAATCCATGTGACTTTTTTCTTTGGGGTTACCTAAAGGAAAAATTTTTCCCGAAACGTCCACGTGATTTAATCGAGATCAGAAGACTTATTCTTCAAGCTTGCAGTGAAATTACGGAAGACATGTGCCGTAGGGTAATCACTGACTTCAGTGTTCGTTTGAAGGAAGTTAGGAAACGAAATGGCGGACATATTGAGCATGTGTTGAGTTAGAACATCTCTTCATTGTAGTATATTTTCCTTTCAGACTGTATTTATAGTAAAGTTTATATTCAAAAACAAAATGGTAACGCGTTTCGTGCGCCACCCTGTATTAGAGGAAACCTTTGATGCCGCGCGTTGCAGCCACAGGGTTTGAGGCGCCTTGCCACGGCTCGTGCGGCTCCCTCCGTTGGAGGCTCGAGTCGTCCCTCGGGCATGGGTGTGTGTATTGTCCTTAGCGTAAGTTAGTTTGAGTTAGATTAAGCAGTGCGTAAGCCTAGGGACCGATGACCTCAGCAGTTTGGTTCCATGGGAACTTACCACAAATTTCCAAAGCCTTTGAAGCAATGGCCCTTTGTTCAGCTCCTTTACGTCCGCGTTGTTGTTTCAGATACGTGGACGACAAGTTCGCTGTATGGGCTCATGGTGGAACGGAGCTACACAAGTTTAACGAATATTTAAACAAACACAGTTCACGCTTGATGTAGAGAAGAACGATGCAATTCCATTTGTAGACGTCTAAGTACACAGGACAACGGAGGGCGCACTGGTTGCACAGAGTATGTGGCAAGCCTACACATACAGACAGTTATCTGCACGCCCAATCCTACCACCAACCACCGCAGGAGCACTCGGCAGTCCGTTCTTTGGCAATCTGTGGGCAGTGCTTAAGTGATGCTCAAAAGGCTACGCACAACGTTTCTAGCCAATGGCTACAGCCATAAGTCGATCCACGCAGCCTTGACGACGAATGCAAGGAACCAAGATAAGCAAGATAAAAACTGCCGCCAGCACTGCGCTTACCTTATGTGAAAAATGTTACTGACCGAATAGGCCAACATCTTCGCCGGGTTTTGGTGAACCTATCTTCTTTAGTGGTCGTAGGATCCAGGACGTGCTAGGCTTTACTAAGGACAAAGGGGATGCATTCCACACTGCTGGGGCGTACAAGTTGGATTACGAATGTGAAGAGGCATACATCGTCGAGACTGGCAGGCCAAAAGCAAGGCGCATTCGGGAACACGAGTGGTATATTCGTCTGCTGTGGTAGAACATCAGTAAGATTGCGAAAAAGAAATAAAATTCTGTGAAGCGTGTGTGTTGGCCAAGCAGAGGGTTATGACGAAACGCAGAGAGGCCATCGAAATACCTAAACACCCTAAGAACATGAATAGAGAGGATGGACTCAGGCTTGCCCCATCTTGGCTACCAGCAGTCAGAGACCAACAGACGGTGCTGTCAACACGAGGCGCCAGCATTTAGTAAACAGGAGCCATCTTCTCATTCGCCGGTGACCATCAATCATGGCAGACAGTACGAGAGCCAACAGACAACAGAGATTATGCTCTCCCTCCACTGCAGTATAGCATTACAATAGTTCCCTCTCCTTCCTTAAGTGACAATGAAATGAACTATGTTTTTCTTTTTTTTAAATTATGACGTAATGGCCTTAGCTTTGAACAGCGATAACAAAAAATAATGGACACTGCAGAGCTGGAACGCACCAGTAGACCCAGAAGAAGGCCGCTGCAACCGTGGCCGAGACGTTAGTTCCCTCAAGCAGTAGTTTTATACAATAAGACGTCGTTCCATATCCAGAAAACGTTTAAGTCGATCGTTTCTCATGTTATACCTCCCAGTCATCCTCTTGCATACCTTGGAAATCCCACTATTTTTATAGCGATATGCTTAAATATTTTGTAGGTATCTGAGTATAAAGTGCTAATAAGAGAACATACACTACTGGCCATTAAAACTGCTACAGCAAGAAGAAATGCACATGATAAACGGGTATTCATTGGAAAAATTTATGATACTGGAACTGACGTAAGATTACATTTTCACGCAATTTGGTTGCATAAATCTTGAGAAATCAGTACCCAGAACAATCAACTCTGGCCTTAATAACGGCCTTGATACGCCTCGGCATTGTTCCAAACAGAGCTTGGATGGCTGTACAGGTACAGCTGCCCATGCAGCTTCAACTCGATACGACAGTTATTCATGAGTAATGACTGGCGTATTGTCAAGAGCCAATTACTCGGCCACCATTGACGAGACGTTTTCAATTGGTGAGAGATCTGGAGAAAGTGCTAGCCAGGGCAGCAGTCGAACGTTTTCTGTATTCAGAAAGGCCCGTACAGGACCTGGAACATGCGCTCGTGTATTATTTTGCTGAAATGTAGGGTTTCGCAGGGATCGAATGAAGGGTAGAGCCGGCCTCGGTGGTCCAGTGGTTCTAGGCGCTCAGTCCGGAACCGCGCGACTGCTACGGTCGCAGGTTCGAATCCTGCCTCGGGAATGGATGTGTGTGATGTCCTTAGGTTAGTTAGGTTTAAGTAGTTTTAAGTTCTAGGGGACTGATGACCACAGATGTTAAGTCCCATAGTGCTCAGAGCCATTTGAACAATTTTTTTTTGAAGGGTAAAACCACGGGTCGTAACACATCTGAAATGTAATGTCCACTGCTCAGTGCCGTCAATGCAAACAAGAGGTGGCCGAGACGTGTAACCAATGGCACCCCATACCATCACGCCGGGTGATACGCCAGTATGGCGATGACGAATACACGCTTCGAATGTGCGTTCACGGCGATGTCGCCAATCACGTATGCGACCACCATGATGCTGTAAACAGAACCTGAATTCATCCAAAAAAATTACGTTTTAGTATTCGTGCACCCAGGTTCGTCGTTGAGTACACCATCGCAGGTGCTCCTGTCTGCGATGCAGCGTCAAGGGTAACCGCAGCGTTGGTCTCCGAGCTGATAGTCTCTGATGCTGCAAACATGGTCGAAATGTTCGTGCAGATTGTTGTTGTCTTGCAAATGTCCCCATATGTTGACTCAGGGATCGAGACGGCTGCACGTTCCGTTTCAGCGATGCGGATAAGAAGCCTGTCATCTCGACTGCTAGTGATACGAGGCCGTTGCGATCTAGCACGGTAGTCCTTATTACCCTCCTGAACCCACCGATTCCATATTCTGCTAGGTGTCATTCGATCTCGACCAACGCGAGCATCAGTGTGGTGATACGATAAACCCCAATCGCGTTAGGCTACAATCCGACCTTTATAAAAGTCGGAAACGTGATGGTACGCATTTGTCCTCCTCACACGAGGCATCGCTACAACGTTTCACCAGGCAACGCCGGTCAACTGCTGTTTGTGTATGAGAAATTGGTTGGAAACTTTCCTCATGTCAGCACGTTTAGGGTGTCGCCATCGGCGCCAGCCTTGTGTGAATGCTCTGAAAAGCTAATCATTTGCATATCACAGCTTCTTCTCTCTGTCGGTTAAATTTCGCGTCTGTAGCACGTCATCTTGGTGATATAGCAATATTAATGGTCCGTAGTGCATTTTGATGGTATCTGAACATATAGTGGTAATAAGAGGAATGGCTATTCACCATTTCTTAATGCACTAATGCTTTAGTATGCTTACTTTGTGAAATACTATTGTCTTATTATCAGTTGCCTTGGAAAAAGGTAAATACATTACAAAATATATCCTCGGTCAATGCGGCTACTTGAACAATCAGCGTTCACTTGAACAATCAGCGATCACTCACCACGCCTGACTGGACTCCATTACGCAAAATGCTATCTCAATACGAAATTGCATTACCTAGGCAATTCATAAATACATGGTTTCGAAGGTTAAAATATGGCAGTTAACTCTCACATTAGTATCAGACGTATGAAAAACCCTAAATACTTAACACGACACGAGCACGTGCGAATATCTGCATCAAGTTCTCTGACAATACCAAAGGAAACTCTTTGAATAGTGTTATGTATTCGCCACTAGGTTGTAGCACTCTCCAAGAAAATAAAAGGAAGTGGCCACGTTACCTACTCACGCCTTT
Source organism: Schistocerca piceifrons (assembly GCF_021461385.2). NCBI lineage: Eukaryota > Metazoa > Arthropoda > Insecta > Orthoptera > Acrididae > Schistocerca > Schistocerca piceifrons. Next base: position 53,841,642 of record NC_060138.1, read on the forward strand.
CACGATATCTTGCGTAGAACATGGAATATTATTCCAATTTTTTTGCAAGAAAATATGGAATTCTTCAGGCTCCTTTTCCGACTTAAATAAATGTTTCAGTGCTGTGTCAGGTTATTTTCACGGTAGCATATCTCCTTTCTCATCTGGACCAATTTCTTCTTCTGAAACATTGCCTTTCCCTATGTCCACAACCTCAACACATTCCTTTCACATTTCAGCGTTCCATTCTTTAACTAATACAGATTTGCCATCTGAACCCTTAATATTCACACAGGTTCTCTTTCCTACAAGGGTCTCTTCTCGTTCCCTTTTTTTTCCTATAGACAGTATCAATCTCTCTCAGAGCGATGCATGATTCTACAGATTCGCATTTCTTCTCTAGGTATTCCTACTTTGAAACTTTGTATTTTCAGTCAGTCTTAATTCATACACAAGTGTTTTCCCTTTTGCCTGCTTCTTTTGTTATATTTTATCTTTACTTACTTTGTCAATTATAACCGCTATCCCGTGCTTTTTCCGGGAATTTCTACTGAATCTTCTTTCTTTGCCTATAGTGTCCTGTGTTTCATTCACTATTTAACGTGCGCTATTGTTTGGCTTTCTGCAGTTTCACTTAATCGTTGCTTAATCCTCCATATGGAACTCTCAGCAACATTTGCTTTCCAGTTTGTCTAAGTTGCATCTTCTCAATTTCCTGTCCCTGTGGACTTTGTTAAACATAAATATGCAGTTTATAATCAATAATTTAAAGTGCACATTTAGCTCTGTAAACATTTTTCCGAATAAAATATAGTTTAGAAATCTCAAAAATCGTTCAAATGGCTCTAAGCACTATGAGACTTAACATCTGACGTCATCAGTCCCCTATACTTAGAACTACTTAAACCTAACTAACCGAAGGACATCAAACACATCCATGCCCAAGGAAGGATTCGAACCTGTGACCGAAGCAGCAGCGCGGTTCCACACTGAAACGCCTAGAACCGTTCGGTCACAGCAGCCGGCTAGAAATCTCAGTCTTATCGTAATGTATTCTGTCAGAAAACTTGTGGTATTGCCATGTGTCTCCAACGTATAAAATCATCTAAAACGTATTACTTTCATAGTATGTCACACAGAAATCAGGGCATTTCAATTAATCACTGCTTTGTGTGGTCGATCTTATCAGTGACAGAAAAAAGGTTCTACAGTCGGATTTTGTGATCAATATGTACAGAACACTTAAGTATGTAGATGAAAGGACACACACCTGTTGTGTACTTATAGATTTATAATAATAAGTAAATGCATGTTTGGAATTTAAATGTAAAGGATGAAGACAAATTAACCTATTACATACAGTTTGGAGTCAGAAAGTGTTTAGCACTACAAATATGAATAAAAACAGAAGACTGATTGATTCAATGTTCGTTAAAATTGTTGAGACTCCCCTACAAATAAATTTTACTGGTTAGCAAGCGCATGGTATTGTACAAGTTGTTTTAATGGGTAAGAAGAAAGAGACTGCAGCGATGTTCATGCATTCCATACCTTCGAGGTATGAATTAAACAACGCTCTCAGTCACAACTTTTTCATGTTTTATTAACTACACGATGCATTTCGTATCCTGTGGGTCCATCGTCAGGTGTGTGTGCATTTGATTTTACATTATGGATGAGTAGGTTTCCAAACTTATTATGTGTTGAGAATTCTGCTGTTGACTATTTTTTATATTTTATTAAGTTTTCAAGGATTATGTCTATATTTTCTTCCGTTGGTACATAATGTTTGAAATTTTAATAAAAACATAAAAAATTGTCAATTTATGTAAATGCTTTCAGGCTCAAGAATTTCGAAAAATCAGTCATTGCACAACATATGTTGGAAATGAAACATGTCATCAACAGTCTAGAGAGCAATTTGGTAATAGTACATAACGAAACTAATGGTAAGACCCTAAGTCTGTTAGAACAACTGCAGATATACCTCCACAAAACCGATAAACCAGAATCTATGATAAATGAAGAAACAGATTCCGTAAGCCATATTTATTTCAGTAATTTTAAAGACATATTCTTAAGTTATTTCTTGCATATGTCAACTGTTTAATCGTTATATCTGTAGCACTACGAACAATTTCATCTTTGACAACACTATGTACAAAAACATCTGTGAAGTGTTTATAAACAAGTGTGTGCAAATGTACATCCTGAATGAAGTGACATGTACTAAAATGACGGAGAAAAGAATGTTTGCCGGTACTAAAGTGTTAAAAATGCATTAGTTGGATTGTGTTGTAAGTTTATAGTGTTCATTTTCCACTATTTTGCACATATTTCCCACGTTCGACTTACGAAATTCATAACCTAACATTAAACCTTTCCGTGACAGGAATATGTATTTCACCTAATTCAGGAAAGGGAATTAAACGTGTATTAAGACACCTGACGATGTACTCACAGGGCCAGAAACGCATCGTGTAGTTAATATAACACGAAAAAGTGGTGACTGAAGGCATTTAAATCATACCTCCAATGTTTTGAATAGTCATGTTTTAAGCAGCAAAATATGGATAGAATTAATTTCTATAGATTTCTCCAGGGTACGAGCTGTCGAGCAATAACGCTCATAAATCGCTTCGACGGGGCTGTCGAGTTCGTGACGATTTTGTCACTTGAGTAGAAACTCGGAAACTGAACGCTAATCATGGTCACCGTCTAACAAACTGCTTTTGTATTACGAACAGTGAACACAACTATTCAAATACAAAAAGTGCAGTTTACTTTAGCGTGACCATAACGTGAATTCGCCAGAAAATACTCGGAAATAGTGCACTCGAACTGTCGTAAACACTTAATCTATTTCGTTTACTCGTGTTATGACTGTCACTGGTGTTTAAGAGATTTGTCTCGTCATATCGTATATCTGAATATCTGTGACAAAATGTTGAAAAGTCGAGGTATATTTTCGGTATCTAAAACGTACTATATGGCGTATAACATTGGTAGGGAAATGCAAATAATTTTTACTTGCAAAGAAACTTCCTTTGTGGCGAATTACGCAGATAAAGGAACAAAGGTGACAAAAAAGCTTTATTGCACTGATTTGCAATGATCTGATTGAAATCTATTATGCATCCCTTAAGACGTTTTTCAAATGTATCTACGCTGTTTCCAGTGAAATTAGACAATGGCGGTTACAAATTTACATTTCATAGTAGATGACCTATTGTCAAGAGAGATGTATAAATATGTATAAATATGTAATACTTGTAATAGTCCCAGTTGCAATTTGTCGCACGTGATAATTTGTTTCGATGACGTGATGCGAAGCTTCAATTTTTTTTATAAAAGAACACGTTCGCAAAATATAAAATAAAAGGAACAGCATTATTATGGATATGTAAGAACATTCATGCTTTTTAAAGCCGTGCTGATGCATGGACAGCACCTTCTCTGACTCAAGGAAATTCATTATATTTGAACTGAGAATATGTTCGTGAACCCTGCAACAAACCGATGTTAAGGATATTGGTCTGTAATTTTGAGGATTCGTCCTTCTACCCTTCTTATATACAGGCGTCACCTGTGCTTTTTTCCAGTCGCTCGGGACTTTACGTTGGGCAAGAGATTCGCGATAGATGCAAGCTAAGTAAGGAGCCAATGCAGTAGAGTACTCTCTGTAAAACCGAATGTGAATCCCATCAGGACCTGGCGATTTATTTATTTTCAACCCATTCAGCTGCTTCACGACCCCAGGGATGTCTATAACTATGACCTCCATACGGGAATCTGTACGAAACTCAAACGGCGGTATGTCTGTACGATCCTTCTGAGTGAAAGATTTCTCAAACGCTAAATTTAAAATTTCAGCGTTCGTTTTGCTGTCTTCCGTTGCCAGACCAGACTGATCCGTGAGTGACTGGATGGAAACCTTCGACTCGCTTACCGATTTTACGTAAGACCAGAATTTCCTTGGGTTTTCAGCAAGATCTTTTGCTAAGGTATGACGGTGTAGTGCTTGAATGCTTCGCGCATCGCTATTTTTACAGCATCACGAATCTCTACTAACTTTTGCCTGTCCTCATTCTCCCGATCTCTCTTGTACGGCGAGTGCAACTATCCTTTGCTTCCTGAGCATTCTGCGAATTGCGCTGTTAAACCACGGTGAGTACTTTCCGTCCGTAACCCACTTTTTCGGCACATACTGATCCAATGCATGATTTACAATGTGCTTAAAATTGGCCTTTCTTTCGTGTCCATCGTATCGGAAGTAAATGAAGTCGATTCGTTTACTAAGTGGGATGCTAACAACTGATTATCTGCTCTTTCTAGTAAGAATACTCTCCTATCCTTCATGACCGCCTTTTTAACTTTCGTAACCATAGTCGTAATGACAAAATTATGATCACTAATCCCTGTCTCAACACTGACACCGTCGATGAGGTCTGGTCTGTTCGTGGCTACCTGATCTAAAATATTTTCATTACGCGTTGGCTGTCGATTTAACTGCTCAAGACAGTTTCCGGATAATGTGTTCAAAAGTAATTCACACGACGGCTTGTCTGTACCACCTGTAATGAATCCATACACAGTCTATAGTAGGTCGGTTAAAGTCGCCTCCGACTAATATAGCATGATCCGGGTACTTCTGCGACACAGAATGTAGACTCCCTTTGAATGGTTCTAGAAATGTTATGGTGGAACCCGGTGGCTGGTAAGAACGCCCCACAATTAACTTTATTTCCCCTAGCCCTGTTAAACGTGTCCAGATCACACTCTGCTTCGACCTCAGTAGACACAATATTTTTGTCGACTGCAATGAAGACACCACCTCCTACGGTGTCTAATCTGTCTTTCCGATACACGTTCCCACCCTCACTAAATATTTCAGAAATTCCTATCTCAGGGTTCAGTCAGGTCTCAGTCCCGAGAATAATTTGCGCGTCACACGCTTCCTGGAGGACTGTAAAATCAGGAACTTTATTCCGAACACTGAAAATTTACTGCTAATTTCTTGGTATCAGAAGTGTCTTTACACTGAGCGCGTCCTGATTTCCCTGCCTACACGTCGACTGGTGAGTGTTCATCAACCCCATGTGCACGCCACAAGTACTCTGCTACCCGAGTAGCCGCTTTCTTTGTGTAGTGCACCCCTGACCTATCTAGGGGCCTCCCACAATTCCCCACCCAATAGCGCAAGTCTAGAAATCTGCAGCTAAGACCGTCACAGAGTCGACGAAGTCTCTGGTTGAGACCCTCCACTCGGCTCCAAACCAAAGGACCCCGATCCACTCTGGGAACGATGCTGCAAATAGAGATCTCTGCTTGCACCCCGCCTTCGAGGCCAGTGGTCTACACCAATCCGCCAGCCACCTTTACGAACTGAGGATCGCCTCAGAACCCAACCGACAGGCATCATTGGTGCCGACGTGAGCAACTACTTGCAGACGACTGCACCCCATACGCTCGATAGCCGCAGGCAATGCCGCCTTTCATCTCGGATGAGGCAGACAAACCGAGTGCGCGTTGGATTTCTTTCCAGCCCTGTAGGCTATTTCTCCATCACCCACCTAACGTTGGAGCTCCCAATAACCAGCAAGCCTTTGCCCCCGTGTGCCTGCTCGAGCCCTGCTGAAGGAGCGGCCACCTGCCCACTAACAGGACGAACGGGCGAGGCCAGTCGGACGCATTGACCCTCCGCCTCGAGCGAAGCGAACGCGTTGCAGTCCGCCACTCACCCTGAGGTGAGGGCGGCCCCAACGCGCCGGGTACACTGGAAGGTGCCTCGGCGGCTGAGTCAGCGGACGCAGCAAGCGACACCTGGGGTGTCTCAAGCGACGCGCCAGACCCTCCGCCGTCGCAGGGTGGTCTTCGATCGTGAACGCCAGCGTGTCTGCTTGAGTCACTTCGCTCTTGTAATACGTTCTTGTTATACACGGAATTTTTGAAAGCTCCCACAGATGTTTGCCACTCTGAGTCGAGGAAAGGGCCGTGAAATCATCATAAACTCGGTCCAGGTGAGGAGCTAGGCTCAGGATGAAGATATGTTCGGTGGTGTTATCTGTTGTAGCTGAGCTGAAGGGCCAGAACACTGCAATGAAAAAGTGACCAATAGTGCTTGAAGCACATGCTCACTAAAATTGACACAAGCATATCTTCCAGTAGACCGGATGGCGTGTTCTCTAAGAAAGGTTTGGAGGTTGTGCACTGAACGTGGGGGTTGTTATTTTACGGATCCACGTTATACAGGGTGTTTTCTTCCTGTTCTTCACGTTGATGAAAGTGATCTGAAAATTTTGCCATATCTTCTTGCGACACGCAATGTGCAGCAAGGTCTGTGTACATATACAGTGGTGCTATAATTCCATTTGAATGCAAATGTGTTTCATCGTAAAATAATTCCGCTGGCTATATACAATGATGAGCGAAAACACTGTGACTACTGGACATGAGGACATTGGGTGCCGCCTGGTGGCGTTGATGGCTGGTGACCCGTGACAAAAGGATGTTAGCAGAGCAGATACGGATGGCGGATCACCCTAGCGAAGATATGGGCCGCTAATGGGGAAATCCATAGAGATAAGAGACTCTGACAAACGGCAGTTAGTATTACGCAGAACCTGTAAAAGAGTATCTCTTAAACGACAAAGCTAGTCGAATGTTCACGTACTACTGTCGTGAGCATCTACAGAACGAGGTAGAAGGACGGTGAAACTAGCGCTAGGCGCTAACTGGTTCCACGTACCCGATTCGTCACAGAATATGTAGGTCTGAGGCTTGTCTGCTGTGTAAAGTAGAAAAGATGGTGATCTCTGGCATCTCTGCCGAAAGAATAGAATGCTGGTGCACGCATAAGTGTCTCGGGGCACACCGTTCATAGTACGTTGTTGAACATTGAGCTCCGCCGCAGACGGCCCTATTGGTTCACATGTTGACCCAACGACATCATCACTTACGATTGCAGTGTGCACGGGACCATCGGGATTCGACCATCGATCGATGGAAACGTGTCGGCTCTTCGGATGAATTATATTTTTCCTACACTAGGTCGATGGTCGTCTCCACAAACGCCCTCATCGATGTAATCTGCGACTCAAACAAGCAGCGCGCCACAGGCACAAGCGAGTGGGAGCAGTATTACGCTGTGCGAGACATTCTCCTGCACTTTCATGGGAACTGTGGTAGTAGCTGGAGACACGCTGCGAGGTGCGAACCACCGGCATCCCTTCACGCTACGTGTCTTCCCCAACTGCGATGTCATCTTTAAGTAGTATAAATGTGCGTGTCTCGGATGCAGAACAGTGCTACAGTGGCCTTAGGAGCGTTATAGTAAACTCACGCTCATGTCCCTGTGACCAAATTCGTCTGATATAAATCCAAAGAAACCCGTGTAGGTCTCTATAGGGTGCCATCACCACAGACGCTAATCAGCGTCCCATCATTTACGCGAATTACATGACCTCAGTGTAGACGTCTAACACCACATACCTCCAGAAACCCACCAGCAAAGTGTCGGAACCCTGATACACCGGACCGGTGATGTATTACGTTCCAAAGACGGACTAACAAGCTATTAAGCTGGTGGTCATAACATTTTTGCTCATCAGTGATCATGAGGGACACTTCCCACATTGAACGAAATGTTGATACTTCATTTTACAAAATGACTTAGTGTACAACTCAAAAGTCCCTAAATGTGTTCCCTCTACCAGGAAAGGAGAACGTTTTATTCAATTACATCTGTTAAGGATTTCCTCAGATCAATTTGCACATGACGATCGATGCTGAAATTTGAATCGTTCATTCGTAGGCACTCCTCTTTTACGACATTTGTGCTGTTCCAAGGCTGGTTTCATAGAGCCGTGCGTGCTAGTCTATTCCGTGAAAGGCATCATGACTACGTCATACATCCGTTTGTACGTGCGTAATGTAGTCGTGTCTCGGTCTCCCTCTACAATTTCCCCCTCCACCGCTCCCCCCTCTCCGTCGATTTTTTCCAAATATTCTCGTCCTGTACCAGTGTGACGGTGCCCCTTTCTTGTGCACGGAAGATAACTGTAAGCAAGACTTTCTCAAAGTAATTTATTCCCTCTGCGGAGAAGAGGGTCTTCAGTAGGAATCCCACAATTATCCTTCGAATCACGTACTCTCTTGCGGTGCAGCTCGACCAAACCAGTGATATCCTTATGACAGAGGCGTTACCTGAAGCTTGGCCAAGGCACATTTCTTTGCTAATGGGATTCTTTCTCAGCACAAGAGAATTAAAAAGGCAGAAAGTGCATATTCACGGTGAGTCTTATGGATTTTTAGGAAACCCCGAAACGACGTAGATGACACTGAGACAAGTAATTTAATGTAAAACATATTATGCCGCAGATATCGGTAAGTACCCCATGGGTGGACGACAGATGTTGGACGCTGACGTCACCAGATGTCGTACCTCGCCGCTAGTGTAGCGATTTTGCTTGTCGATCCTACCCTCGCCGGTAAATAACTGTGCTAAACATTGCTCCGCTAGACTGCTCTATTTCCCAACACCTACTGTACCTGTTATCTGTTGTAAACGTAGAAGATACAAAATTGTTTTCCTCGCTGTAACGAAACAAAATGTGTTCTAATTTTGTGTTTCTCTCCTTTAGTCCCTTCTTTAGTGAGGAATACGTAGGTTATTTACTTGCTAGCGATGCAGTTCGGACGTTATTTACGTGTGACGCAATACGCAAGATTTTTTCTGCATTACACGGGGCAATTAATCAGCTGAGATCGCGAGCCCGGTAAATAAAATATTAAATCTTATCTCACTGTAAACACGCGATTGTCCAACGCAAAGCTAAAACAATGCTGCCTGCCAGTTACACCACTCGAACCCTGGTCCTCATTTGTTAAGGCCCCGCACGTAGATCTGGAGCCACCCCGCCGACTTGGGTCGGGATCAGCAGCTTCGACAGACCGATAGGATCCACCGCTGCACGTGCTGCGAGATATGTGATGTGGAGGCGTCCCATCTTTGGGGTATTTCGTGATACTGGCGCCCCACTTTTCTTAAGTTAAGTTACCTGTCCCAGTGTCATCTATCTCGCTTCTGGTTTGTTAAACGTTAAAAAAGAATCACCTTGTATTTACCGTTCCATTTATCGTTTACAGCGGCTACGTAACTGGCGTGATGTGTTGTCCTTGGAACCACAAGACAGCACATTACAGCGCCTACAGACACGTCGCTTCGTGTGGTTTGTTAACCGGACAGTAGAACACACTAAAAAGTTGGCATTGCATTGGAGGTTAGATGTTAGATATTAGTGTGTGGCTCTAGAAATGAGAAAGGGCGTTATATTATTTTAGAGAGCTTCGGAGTGGATGAAGATAAGTCGCCAGCTCTGCTCCGAGCGTCTTTTCGCGGAATGCGTTTGTACAGCCCTGTGCCCTCTGGCTGTTTACGCAAACTTAATTAAATGTAAACAACGCCCACCGCAGCGCTAATTCACCCTCGGTGCGCAAGTCGCCAGCGGCGTCTCCCGTACAGCCGCGGCTCTCCCCACACACACCTTCCTACTTGTCCCTCACCCCTCCACACTGTTTACTTCTTTTTCACTTATTCGCAGAATTCTCGGTTCCACACGCGCCGCGGGCGACATTCGCGCCGGGTCGATGCGGATCCCCGCTGGCACATTTCTTTGACCCTCGGCACCGCTGTCGGCACAGCCGGGGGAGGAGAAAATCGCGTTATCATTCGGCCCGGGGCGGTATATAACGAGGGAGGACATCCGCGCGCGCAATAATTCAGTCGGCTAAATTAATGGTCGCCCAGAGCTGCCGCGGCGGAGGCGGCGGAAAGGACGGATGCGGTCTCGGGTGGTGTTGGGCAAGGGTGAGGGTGGAGGGGGCGGGGTGGCAGAGGCTCGTAATCGCCTCGTCGCCCCTAATGAAGCACGTCGGCGACTGCGCGCGCACCGCCGTGTCTGGGCACTTGGGGAGGCGAGCGTTGCGCTGGCCTTTCATTGCTCGCCGAGCCGGCTCAGCCGCGGCAGATATTTCATTAGGGCCACGGACGCTCCTTGTTTACTGGCGCCTTTTCCTCCGGTGGGACACAAAACACGGCCGCCGGGGGCAAGGACGAGACGTGACTCGCTTTTGCATTGCCTCGAGCCCGCCTCTTCGTCGCTCCCTAATGCAGCTACAACGACGCGCTGCGCAGTACATGCAACCGTGTAGTCTCTAGACTCTAGGGGACACTTGCTACGCATTTCGCAGTGTCTCGTGCACGTGCGTCTCCTCCATGTACTGAGCGCTATGTATCCACTCATAAGGCTGCAGGTCTTGTACACTACAGCGATTCCTGAGAAACAGCGACACTGTTGGACGGGAATAACCACAGGCAGTGATGAACGTCATGAAACACAGTACATACGAAATAAATATGGAGCGGTATGTTTATAACGAAAAGTCATACAGATTTCACCACATGGGAAAGCAGAATAACAGGTGTAAATAACTTACATACACTATTGGCCATTAAAATTGTTACACCAAGAGGAAATGGAGAAAATAAACAGGTATTCATTGGACAAATATACTATACTAGAACTGACATGTGATTACATTTTGACGCAATTTGGGTGCATAGATCCTGAGAAATCAGTACCTAGAACCACCACCTCTGGCCGTAATGACAGCCTTGATTGCGCCTGGGCATTGATTCAAACAGAGATTGGATGGCGTGTACAGATACAGCTGCCCATGCAGCTTCAACACGATACCACAGTTCTTCAAGAGTAGTGACTGGCGTATTGTGACGAGCCAGTTAGTCGGCCACCATTGACCAGACGTTTTCAGTTGATGAGAGATCTGGAGAACGTGCTGGCCAGGGCAGCAGTCGAACATTTTCTGTATCCAGAAAGGCCCGTACAGGACCTTCAACATGCGGTCGTGCATTATGATGCTGAAATGTAGGGTTTCGCATGGATCGAATAAAGAGTAGTGCCACGGGTCGTAAAACATCTGAAATTTAACGTCCACTATTCAAATTTCCGTCAATGCGAACAAGAGGTGACCGAGACGTGAAACCAATGGCACCCCATACCATCACGCCGGGTGATACGCCAGTATGGCGATGACGAGTACACGCTTCCAATGTGCGTTCACTACGATGTCGCCAAACACGGATGCGACCATCATGATACTGTAAACAGTACCTGGATTCATCCGAAATAATGATGTTTTGCCATTCGTGCACTCGCGTTCGTCGTTGAGTACACCATCGCAGGCGCTCCTGTCTGTGATGCAGCGTCAAGGGTAACCGCAGCCATGGTCACCGAGCTGATAATCCATGCTGCTGCAAACGTCGTCGAACTGTTCGTACAGATGGTTGTTCTCTTGCAAACTTCCCCATCTGTTGACTCAGGGATCGAGACGTTGCTGCACGATCCGTTACTGCCACGCGGATAAGATGCCTGTGATCTCGATTGTTAGAGATACGAGGCCGTTGGGATCCAGCACGGCGTTTCGTCTTACCCTCCTAAACACACCGATTCCATATTCTGCTAACGGTCATTGGATCTCGACCAACACGAGCAACAATGTCTTGATACGATAAACAGCAATCGCGATAGGCTACAATCCGACCTTCATCAATGTCGGAAATGTGACGGTCCGCATTTCTCCACCTTACACGAGGCATCACGACAACGTTTTACCAGGCAACGCCGGTCAACTGCTGTTTGTGTATGAGAAATCGGTTGGAAACTTTCCACAGGTCATCATGCTGTAGGTGTCGCCAACGGCGCCATCCTCGTGTGAATGCTCTGAGAAGCTAATCATTTGGATATCACAGCATCTTCTTCCTCTCAGTGAAATTTCGTGTCTGTAGCACGTCATTTTCGTGTTGTAGGAATTTTAGAGGCCAGTAGTGAATTTGGCGTAACATTTAGTCCGAAATGGGATTCTCAGTTAGGTATATACCCTACTTCGTCACTAATGGAGCTTTTGCACGTGTTGTTCATGCTGCCTAACACTTCATGGAGGCGTCTTTGGGGAATATTGCCACACTACTCTTTCAACTCGGTTTCCATTTCTTAGCGGGTTCGGGGAGGTAGTGTTCGTTAAGAAACACTTCTACCAAGAACATCACAGGTATCCCTTGTAGGTTTTAGGTCCGGGGAGTTCCAAGATTAATCGACATGTTCAATATCCTCACCATCCAGTTTGTCCGACACCTCTACGGTTCTGTGTCAGCGGACACTGTTGTCCATAAACAGAAAGTCGGGACTTTCTTTTTTTATTTGACCCATAAGTCTTCTGACTGGTCTGATGTGGCCCGCCACGAGTTCCTCTCCTGTGCCAGCCTCTGCATCTCAGAGTGGCGCTTGCAACCTGCGTCCTCAATTATTTGCTGGATGTATTCCAGTTTCTGTCTTCCCCTAAAGCTTTTGCCCTCAACAGCTCCCTCTAGTACACATATTCTTTTCCACATATTCGTTTCCTCTCCAATTCTGCACAGAACCTTCTCATTCCTTACCCTATCATGTCAATTAATTATTAACATTCGTCTGTGGCACCACACCTCAAATGCTTCGATTCTATTTTGCTCCGGTTTTCCCACAGCCCATGTTTCACTATCATACAGTGCTGTACTCCAGACGTACATTCTCAGAAATTTCTTCCTCAAATTAAGGTCTATCTTTGATAGTAGTAGACTTCTCTTGGCCAGAAATTACCTTCTTGCCATTGCTAGCCTGCTTTTGATGTCCTCCTTGCTCCGTCCGTCATTGCTTACTTTGCTGCGCAGTTAGTCAATTTCCTTACCTTCATCTACTTCATGACCATCAATCGTGATCTCGCTGTTCTCGTCTTTCTTCAATTTACTCTCAATCTATATTCTGTGCTCATTAGAATGTTCATTCCATTCAGCAGGGCATCTAATTCGTCTTCAATTTTACTCAGGGTAGCAATGTCATCAGCGAATCATATCATTGATGTCCTTCCACCTTGAATTCTCATACCCTTCCTGAACCTTTCTTTTGTTTCCATCGTTGCTTCTTCGATGTTCATATTGAAGAGTAGGGGTGAAGGACTGCATCCCTGTCTTACACATTTTTTAATCCGAGCACTTCGTTCTTAGTTGTCCATTCTTATTATTCCCTCTTGGCTCTTGTACGTATCTCCGTATAGCTCACCCTTATTTTTCTCAGAATCTCTATCTTGTAACACTTTACATTGTCGAACTTTTTTCCAGGCCGAATACTTTTTTCCAGGTCGACAAATCCTATGAATATGTCTTTATTTTTCCTTAGTCTTGCTTCCATTATCAACCGCAACGTCAGAATTGCCTCTCTGGTGTCTTTACCTTTCCGAAAGCCAAACCGATTTTCATCTAACACATCTTCAATTTTCTTTTCAATTCTTTCGCTAAGCAGACGGACATGATCCACAATTATCTCCCTACAATGCCGCAATGCAGTAACAGTAGCCTGCGCAAAGGATGCAGCGGTGCTCAGTCCGTTTGCGTAACGACTTCCCACACGCCTAGGCCATACCTATCAAGTTCATTAACTTCTTATGTTGTCCAACGTGTTCCTCGCTCTTTCCTCACTAACTGATGGCCAGAATCACTTGCCACAGTGAAGTGAGATACGTCAGAGATCATCATTCTTGATCAATGTTGCTGATCCCATGTAACATGCTTCCTACACCAAGGAACCCTTTGTCGGCGATGAGTGATTCAAGTGAGATGGATTTAACAGGCTTCCGAACTTACATACTGGCCTGACTTAATGGCCGAGAAATGACTCCTCCAGAGGCACTTGTGGAGGTAATGGTTGCAACGTCTGCAGCTGCCTCCTTAGAAGTGAGTGGCTGTTTGTTTCCGCCACTAGGGCTACGTATAGATATTCTTTCGATGTGGTGATCCGTCCACGACTTGTGGAGGTAATGGTTGCAACGTCTGCAGCTGCCTCCTTAGAAGTGAGTGGCTGTTTGTTTCCGCCACTAGGGCTACGTATAGATATTGTTTCGATGTGGTGATCCGTCCACGACTTGTGGAGGTAATGGTTGCAACGTCTGCAGCTGCCTCCTTAGAAGTGAGTGGCTGTTCGTTTCCGCCACTAGGGCTACGTATAGATATTCTTTCGATGTGGTGATCCGTCCACGACTTGTGGAGGTAATGGTTGCAACGTCTGCAGCTGCCTCCTTAGAAGTGAGTGGCTGTTTGTTTCCGCCACTAGGGCTACGTATAGATATTCTTTCGATGTGGTGATCCGTCCACGACTTGTGGAGGTAATGGTTGCAACGTCTGCAGCTGCTTCCTTAGAAGTGAGTGGCTGTTTGTTTCCGCCACTAGGGCTACGTATAGATATTCTTTCGATGTGGTGATCCGTCCACGACTTGTGGAGGTAATGGTTGCAACGTCTGCAGCTGCCTCCTTAGAAGTGAGTGGCTGTTTGTTTCCGCCACTAGGGCTACGTATAGATATTCTTTCGATGTGGTGATCCGTCCACGACTTGTGGAGGTAATGGTTGCAACGTCTGCAGCTGCCTCCTTAGAAGTGAGTGGCTGTTTGTTTCCGCCACTAGGGCTACGTATAGATATTCTTTCGATGTGGTGATCCGTCCACGACTTGTGGAGGTAATGGTTGCAACGTCTGCAGCTGCCTCCTTAGAAGTGAGTGGCTGTTTGTTTCCGCCACTAGGGCTACGTATAGATATTCTTTCGATGTGGTGATCCGTCCACGACTTGTGGAGGTAATGGTTGCAACGTCTGCAGCTGCCTCCTTAGAAGTGAGTGGCTGTTTGTTTCCGCCACTAGGGCTACGTATAGATATTCTTTCGATGTGGTGATCCGTCCACGACTTGTGGAGGTAATGGTTGCAACGTCTGCAGCTGCCTCCTTAGAAGTGAGTGGCTGTTTGTTTCCGCCACTAGGGCTACGTATAGATATTCTTTCGATGTGGTGATCCGTCCACGACTTGTGGAGGTAATGGTTGCAACGTCTGCAGCTGCCTCCTTAGAAGTGAGTGGCTGTTTGTTTCCGCCACTAGGGCTACGTATAGATATTCTTTCGATGTGGTGATCCGTCCACGACTTGTGGAGGTAATGGTTGCAACGTCTGCAGCTGCCTCCTTAGAAGTGAGTGGCTGTTTGTTTCCGCCACTAGGGCTACGTATAGATATTCTTTCGATGTGGTGATCCGTCCACGACTTGTGGAGGTAATGGTTGCAACGTCTGCAGCTGCCTCCTTAGAAGTGAGTGGCTGTTTGTTTCCGCCACTAGGGCTACGTATAGATATTCTTTCGATGTGGTGATCCGTCCACGACTTGTGGAGGTAATGGTTGCAACGTCTGCAGCTGCCTCCTTAGAAGTGAGTGGCTGTTTGTTTCCGCCACTAGGGCTACGTATAGATATTCTTTCGATGTGGTGATCCGTCCACGACTTGTGGAGGTAATGGTTGCAACGTCTGCAGCTGCCTCCTTAGAAGTGAGTGGCTGTTTGTTTCCGCCACTAGGGCTACGTATAGATATTCTTTCGATGTGGTGATCCGTCCACGACTTGTGGAGGTAATGGTTGCAACGTCTGCAGCTGCCTCCTTAGAAGTGAGTGGCTGTTTGTTTCCGCCACTAGGGCTACGTATAGATATTCTTTCGATGTGGTGATCCGTCCACGACTTGTGGAGGTAATGGTTGCAACGTCTGCAGCTGCCTCCTTAGAAGTGAGTGGCTGTTTGTTTCCGCCACTAGGGCTACGTATAGATATTCTTTCGATGTGGTGATCCGTCCACGACTTGTGGAGGTAATGGTTGCAACGTCTGCAGCTGCCTCCTTAGAAGTGAGTGGCTGTTTGTTTCCGCCACTAGGGCTACGTATAGATATTCTTTCGATGTGGTGATCCGTCCACGACTTGTGGAGGTAATGGTTGCAACGTCTGCAGCTGCCTCCTTAGAAGTGAGTGGCTGTTTGTTTCCGCCACTAGGGCTACGTATAGATATTCTTTCGATGTGGTGATCCGTCCACGACTTGTGGAGGTAATGGTTGCAACGTCTGCAGCTGCCTCCTTAGAAGTGAGTGGCTGTTTGTTTCCGCCACTAGGGCTACGTATAGATATTCTTTCGATGTGGTGATCCGTCCACGACTTGTGGAGGTAATGGTTGCAACGTCTGCAGCTGCCTCCTTAGAAGTGAGTGGCTGTTTGTTTCCGCCACTAGGGCTACGTATAGATATTCTTTCGATGTGGTGATCCGTCCACGACTTGTGGAGGTAATGGTTGCAACGTCTGCAGCTGCCTCCTTAGAAGTGAGTGGCTGTTTGTTTCCGCCACTAGGGCTACGTATAGATATTCTTTCGATGTGGTGATCCGTCCACGACTTGTGGAGGTAATGGTTGCAACGTCTGCAGCTGCCTCCTTAGAAGTGAGTGGCTGTTCGTTTCCGCCACTAGGGCTACGTATAGATATTCTTTCGATGTGGTGATCCGTCCACGACTTGTGGAGGTAATGGTTGCAACGTCTGCAGCTGCCTCCTTAGAAGTGAGTGGCTGTTTGTTTCCGCCACTAGGGCTACGTATAGATATTCTTTCGATGTGGTGATCCGTCCACGACTTGTGGAGGTAATGGTTGCAACGTCTGCAGCTGCCTCCTTAGAAGTGAGTGGCTGTTCGTTTCCGCCACTAGGGCTACGTATAGATATTCTTTCGATGTGGTGATCCGTCCACGACTTGTGGAGGTAATGGTTGCAACGTCTGCAGCTGCCTCCTTAGAAGTGAGTGGCTGTTTGTTTCCGCCACTAGGGCTACGTATAGATATTCTTTCGATGTGGTGATCCGTCCACGACTTGTGGAGGTAATGGTTGCAACGTCTGCAGCTGCCTCCTTAGAAGTGAGTGGCTGTTTGTTTCCGCCACTAGGGCTACGTATAGATATTCTTTCGATGTGGTGATCCGTCCACGACTTGTGGAGGTAATGGTTGCAACGTCTGCAGCTGCCTCCTTAGAAGTGAGTGGCTGTTTGTTTCCGCCACTAGGGCTACGTATAGATATTCTTTCGATGTGGTGATCCGTCCACGACTTGTGGAGGTAATGGTTGCAACGTCTGCAGCTGCCTCCTTAGAAGTGAGTGGCTGTTTGTTTCCGCCACTAGGGCTACGTATAGATATTCTTTCGATGTGGTGATCCGTCCACGACTTGTGGAGGTAATGGTTGCAACGTCTGCAGCTGCCTCCTTAGAAGTGAGTGGCTGTTTGTTTCCGCCACTAGGGCTACGTATAGATATTCTTTCGATGTGGTGATCCGTCCACGACTTGTGGAGGTAATGGTTGCAACGTCTGCAGCTGCCTCCTTAGAAGTGAGTGGCTGTTTGTTTCCGCCACTAGGGCTACGTATAGATATTCTTTCGATGTGGTGATCCGTCCACGACTTGTGGAGGTAATGGTTGCAACGTCTGCAGCTGCCTCCTTAGAAGTGAGTGGCTGTTTGTTTCCGCCACTAGGGCTACGTATAGATATTCTTTCGATGTGGTGATCCGTCCACGACTTGTGGAGGTAATGGTTGCAACGTCTGCAGCTGCCTCCTTAGAAGTGAGTGGCTGTTTGTTTCCGCCACTAGGGCTACGTATAGATATTCTTTCGATGTGGTGATCCGTCCACGACTTGTGGAGGTAATGGTTGCAACGTCTGCAGCTGCCTCCTTAGAAGTGAGTGGCTGTTTGTTTCCGCCACTAGGGCTACGTATAGATATTCTTTCGATGTGGTGATCCGTCCACGACTTGTGGAGGTAATGGTTGCAACGTCTGCAGCTGCCTCCTTAGAAGTGAGTGGCTGTTTGTTTCCGCCACTAGGGCTACGTATAGATATTCTTTCGATGTGGTGATCCGTCCACGACTTGTGGAGGTAATGGTTGCAACGTCTGCAGCTGCCTCCTTAGAAGTGAGTGGCTGTTTGTTTCCGCCACTAGGGCTACGTATAGATATTCTTTCGATGTGGTGATCCGTCCACGACTTGTGGAGGTAATGGTTGCAACGTCTGCAGCTGCCTCCTTAGAAGTGAGTGGCTGTTTGTTTCCGCCACTAGGGCTACGTATAGATATTCTTTCGATGTGGTGATCCGTCCACGACTTGTGGAGGTAATGGTTGCAACGTCTGCAGCTGCCTCCTTAGAAGTGAGTGGCTGTTTGTTTCCGCCACTAGGGCTACGTATAGATATTCTTTTGATGTGGTGATCCGTCCACGACCACACTCATGCTTTCGGATAGCATTTTCACACTCAGAGGCCTTTTTTAATCGAAGATAAGCTTTTGGACACCCTTCGCTGTCGCCACTGTAGTGACACTTTTACCGGCTTCGAGCCTTCCAGCAGCTCGTCCCCGATGGTAAGCACTATAATAATGTCTTGCACAGATGTGGAATACTGCACTAATCAATTTCACAACCTTTGTCAAACACCGTGTGGCATGAATTGTCGAATGGGTACACAGTTTTCGTGCACCGAATTCCCTAGTGTTAGCAAGTTCCGCCGTCTTACTGTCTTTTACCATTACTGGTTGAGTGTTCTGCAGCTTCTGTCGGTTGTTTCGTTGCAAATGGCAGTTGTTCTTTACCAAAATCAGTTCCTTAGCGATTGCCAAGCAGCGTACAATATGCACAGTCAGCAAAAGTGAACAGCAGCAGCGAAAATTGTAACGTAACTAACAACACATCTAAAGAGACGTAACTAAAAACACATCTAAAGAGACTACAAGTTTAGTGTCAGATGGCGTGGTTAAACTGAAAAATTACCACAGGGTACCAGGCTAGAAAGGCTGGGTTCCGCTGAAAACTGCGCCCGTCAATCGCAGCCCCGTATTTAAATTTTGTGTGTCAGGTTCAGAAAAAGATTGCTTCGAAACTTTTGAGACTGTGGAGGCGGAGGGGATTAGTGTTTAACGTCCCGTCGACAACGAGGTCGTTAGAGACGGAGCACAAATTGTTCAAAGGGCTCTGAGTACTGTGGAACATCTGAGGTCATCAGTCCCCTGTAATTTAGAACTACTTAAACCTAACTAACCTAAGGACATCACACATATCCATGCCCTAGGCAGGATTCGAGCCTACGACCGTAGCGGTCGCGCAGTTCCGGACTGAACCGCCTAGAACCGCTCGGCCACACCGGCCGGCCAGACGGAGCACAACCTCGGATTAGGGAAGGATGGGGGAGGACATCGGCCGTGCCCTTTCAAAGGAACCATCCCAACATTTGTCTAAAGCAATGCAGGGAATAACGGAAAACCTAAATCAAGATGTCCAGACGCGGGTTTGAACCGTCGTCTTTTCAAATGCGAGTCCAGTGTGCTAACGACTGCGCCATCTCGCTCGGTTGTGAGACTGTGATACCTATCACAACAATGGACCTACACAGACTCCGTCACACTCGCCTTAAGAGTTCATGTTAACGGTACATTAGGCAACGGAATCTCTCTTGAAATGCCCTAATATGGAATCATAAGGTGAGAAATTGCAATAATCCTACTATACAACTATCCATTCGATCTTTCATCAGTGAACTGAAGGGAACTGCGTCCTCCTTCAAATAAAAATGCAAATGAAGAGTAACCAATACATATTGCTTTGTTTCCCGCCTGGAAGGCGGCGCGTGGGTCTGCTCCTGTAATCTGAAGAGTAGGAACTGAGTAGGAGCAGGCAAAGGTGAAATGCTTCGGTACTGCGTTTAACTTTACAGAACATTTAATAGGGAATAGTAGTCAAAGGCATACGTAACTTAGCACTGAAGAGCACGTAGGTGAGAAGCTGGAAAGGCATCAACGCTAATAGCCACCAATAGTAGGACAAACTACCATTGAAGTAACTAAGTCTGTAATGGCTAGCCCCCTAGGAAGTAGAAGCTAAGCTGCTTGGTCGTCGACTCGGAATCGAATGCTAAGGTCATCAGTACCCTAGAACTTAGAACTACTGAAACCTAACTAACCTAAGGACATCACACACATCTATGCTAAGGCAGGATTCGAACCTGCGACCGTAGTGGTCGTGCGGTTCCTGACTGTAGCGCCTAGAACCGCTCGGCCACCCAGACCGACGGAAAAAAACGATGTTAATAGCTGACGACTACTAACAAGACAGGCAAGCGGAGTGACAGCCTCCCTATCCTAACTACACATTAATTCATTAATCCAATACGATTTAACGATTAATTTAGAAACTCCAGTGGTTGGTTGAATACCATATTAAACGATACTAAGGCATGAATCTCATTTAGCATAACTGTGGCAACAGTACGCTTCCTAGCTAAACAGCCGGCCGCGGTGGTCTAGCGGTTCTAGGCGCTCAGTCCGGAACCGCACGACCGCTACGGTCGCAGGTTCGAATCCTGCCTCGGGCATGGATGTGTGTGATGTCCTTAGGTTAGTTAGGTTTAAGTAGTTCTAAGTTCTAGGGGACAGATGACCACAGATGTTAGGTCCCATAGTGCTCAGAGCCATTTGAACCATCCTAGCTAAACACTAACCCGTATCTAGTGAGCCATGCTGCTGTATACTCTCGCCAGTCTGCTGTGGCGGAAGTCGGAGGGCCGTGGTAGTAGTAGAGAATCAGAATCTCGCTCTTCAGGATCCTGACACTTCCAAGCACCACGAAGTCCCGAACCAGCGACCTGTCTCTATGCACAATGAAACCAAGAGCGTCCCATTTTTCTTCCACCAGCCCCGGACTCGGCAGTTTACACCGATCTGGCCGCAAACGCCAGTCGAAAAAAATGTTTCTCTTTTCCACCAGTAGTGTGTCAGTGCCACACTTAATGAATCCCCACCTCGAAATGTCATCATTCACTGGCCAGTCGTAGCACATCTTCCTCGCTAGTTTGTCCTAGAAATACCTATCCGACATCAGCCGGCGATGGGCGAATCAGAACATAGTTTAACACTTCTGAATTTTACGAGGCCAAACCACAGTCCACAACTTCTACTTTTCCGCCATAATTTGTGGTGTCCCAGCAAGCACTTGAAACTGTTGCCCTCGGCCTTCTCAAGAGGCGAGTTCTTCTACAGGCCGTTAACCCCGAATTAGTGAAAAGGCCCGTTAGGTTCCGGGGACTTTTGTCGGTAGCCACTTGGCACCCGCAAGCCATCACAAAGCTTTGAGTGCCCACGACACACCCTCCGCATTCAGAGCAGTGTGCGGGCTGTGCATTTCTCACGTATTCACAGACTAGAACTACTAGACCCTTTACCGGCGAGCACTAACGTTTTATAAAATACAATCACCCGTAATAAATGAACGTCGCCAGTTGTGACAATGGACAGAAAAATGGAAGGAGGCAACCCAGACGGCTTGTAACCTTCCACCACTTATAGACCATGGTATTGTATTTGACAGTTATGGATAAGACTGATGACCTCAGATGTTAAGTCCCATAGTGCTCAGATCCATTTGAGAGCCACTTATGGAAAACGTAGCGCAAGTGATTCACTGATGCAAGTCTCCACATGTGACTTCGAACAACATAAATTAAGTTTTCTCAAATCTAGACCAAGCGAGTTGGCGCAGGGGTTAACATATTGGACTTGCTTTCGGGAGGACGACGGTTCAAATCCGCATCTGGTCATCCTGATTTAGGTTTTCCGGGGTTTCCCTAAATCGTTTCAGGAAAATGCGAGGATGGTTCCTTTGAAAGGGCGTGGCCGACTGCCTACCCCACCCTTCCCTAACCCAATGGGTCGGATGACCTCGCTATTTGATTCCCTCCCTCAAAACTATGTTTTACTACGTTTGTAATATATCTCTAGGTTTGACAGCTATCGACCTGGAGCTGCGTAACATGAAGCATGTGGTTCACAATGGTAGGCAAGTTGTTTAAAGAAAATATGGTAACAATAATTAATCAGTTAGTAGTAAACACTGTAGCACCAGAGCCAAAGTCCACAGTACTTTCATTTCTGAGGAACGTCTCTTATCAGTTACCGAAAACATTGATGTTAGAATACCATTCACAACTAACAATAAAATCCAACACAGCTACATAAACATGGACAGCGGTACAGGCCTGGATATGCTATCACTGTTATGTGTAAACTGTGAGGACATAAATGCCCTGACGCCTTCTTATGCAGACAAGCAGAATGTTTCAAGCTAGATACCATGATCGTATGCTTACAAAGTGGTGGGAGATTAAGCGATGTTCTGCATCTGGAGAACAAAGACGCACATACACATAAAGAGTTAGTCCTTAGCGACTAACCATTACCAGAAACCAAACGAATTACGACTCAGTGTCGTCTGTTTTTAAAATTTTCATCTGAGCAGCACCCTGTTTGAAGTACACGTAGTATGCACTACACACGTAACGTAAGAACAACGCAAAAACCAAATATTTTATACTTCTTAACCATGTTTCCACTACTGAGTTGCAAATATCCTAATTTGTTGTACCCTGTAAGAATTTACAGAAGAAAACTGTAACGTTATTGTAGGCAAAAACTCTTAAATACCTCATGCAGCAATGTAGTGTGCGATACACAGTTTTTATGGACGTGCCCATACAGCCACCTAAACTGCTGAATGTCAGTTGTAATGGTACGAACCTAAGGACGATATGACACTCAGCCCTCGAGTGGTGAAAATCTGCGACCCGGCCGGGAATTGAACCCAAGCCTCGTCGTTTAGCAATATACGCCGCTCTGACCGAGTAGCTACAGAAACGGACAGCAGTCTACATTAGCACATGGTCAGCAGAGAGAGCAGCATTGCCTGCCCTAAGTACCACATGTCTGCGTAAAGTGCCATATCCACATTAGTATTATAATATTATTACTAAAACCAGATTTCAAACCAATAGTGAATAACTGTGGCCCGATGACATGACATAGTTGTTTAGGAACATGAAGTCCATCAATGGCTGCAAATTGTCTCCAAGTAGCCTAAAGTGACCATATCTAATCAATGATCGGTTCAGTTGGAGCAGAGAGCCCAGTTCATTGCATTTAAACACAGCCAGGACCATTACGAAGCCACAACCAGCTTGTCCACTGCCTTGTTGACAACTGGAGTCCACGACTTCATGGGGTCTGCACCATACTAGATCGCTTCCGACAGTTCTTAACATCTAAAATCGAGACTCATCTGATCACGCCACGGTTAAACAATCGTCTAGGGTCCAACCGATACGGTCACGAACCCAAGAGAGGTGCTGAAGGCGATGACGTGCTGTTAGCAAAGGCACCCGCATCGGTCGTCTGCATCCATAGCCCAATTACGGCAAATATCGCCGCATTGTCGTAACGGATGTCCGTGGTGCCTGAAATTTAGTGTTCTCGGCACACTTTTGACACTGAGAATTATGGAATATTGAATTCTGTTACGATATCCGATATATGCACGGCCCCTTTCTACCTTATCTACGTGATACGGCGCCATTTGTTGATGCGAATATCGCTGTCCCTTGAGTTTGTCACCTCAGTGTACTTATATTATTACATGCCAAAGTGAATCTGCCCGATACATTTTCGTGACTAAACCGTCGAAAATAATTCCGGTAAATCCGATATGCAGTTCTATCTTAAACCCTGAGGAAGAAAATAAACTACACTAAAAAAAAAAAAATCCTTGAAGTAAGGTAAATTAGAATGTCAGAGATGATTGTTGCAATGCGAGCCGATTACGAGAAATCGTATTTTGAAAATTTCTCACTCCGACAGTTTTTTGTGTCATTCAGCTTGCGCAGTTTCTATGTACTAAGTTGTTATCTTTGCCCACTGTGTGCTTTTATATTCCTTGAGTGCATTGCGACTTGCTACTCATTTTGCGTGCGGCAATCAAAACAGTGGATCGTATTAGACGATGGGATTTACCAGTGCAGAAAAACGCCGACATGTCATTGTGTATGGAGAGTGTAGGAAGAATTAGGCTCATTCTCGTGCGGTGTATGTGGCAAGATATCCCAATAGACACTAACCTCCTGGGCATTTATTTGTAAACCGCTTCAACCACTTACGTGAAAGTTGTTCTGTAACACGTAGACAGCGTAACATATAGAAACAAGTCGCGACAGAAGAGAAGGGAATTAATGCTCTTGGTGCTGTTACAGTTGATTCGCACGTCAGCTCCCGTGCAATTGCGCGAGGAAGACCCATGAGTCACGCAAGTGCCCTATGCATTCTCTATCAACATAGATTCAATGCTTATAATATCATGTTGTATCAAGCGCGACATGGAAACGATTATGAGAATCGTGTTAAATGATGTTCAGGGACATAAATAGTGGATACCCCAGAAGTCTCATGTGTCTTGTTTAATTATGAAGCCACATTTACCAGTCATTTCCTGGCAAACCGCCGAAACATTCACTATCGGTCTGTTGAGAGTCCCCGTTGGCTTCGTCATATGGAACGCCAGAGTCCATGAAGTATAAATGGGTGGTGGTGAATAGTGAACTATCAGCTCGTAGGACATTTTTCGTGGACGGAACACTGAACGCACACAAGTATTGCAGCCTCCTAACAGACCATTTTTCATGGTTGCTCGAGGACTAGAATGCCTAGGAGGAACCAGTCATACCAACATAATGGCTGTCTAGCTTATAGTGTACGAAGTACTGCAGCATGTCTTCACGAATTGTTTCTAAATGAATGGATGCAAAGGCTCAATCTAGATATAGTAGGGGTCAGTGAAGTGAAGTGGAAGGAAGACAAGGATTTCTGGTCAGATGAGTATCAGGTAATATCAACAGCAGCAGAAAATGGTATAACAGGTGTAGGATTCGTTATGAATGGGAAGGCACGGCAGAGTATGTGTTAATGTGAACAGTTCAGTGACCGGGTTGTTCTAATCAGAATCGACAGCAGACCGACACCGACAGCGATTGTTCAGGTATACATGCCGACGTCGCAAGCTGAAGATGAACAGATAGAAAAAGTGAATGAGAATATTGAAAGGGTAATGCAGTATGTAAAGGGCGACGAAAATCTAATAGTCATGGGAGACTCAAAAGCAGTTGTAGGGAAAGGAGTAGAAGAAAAGGTTACACGAGAACATGGGCTTGGGACAAGGAATGAAAGAGGAGAAGGACTAATTGAGTTCTGTTACACGTTTCAGCAAGTAATAGCGAATACCCTGTTCAAGATTCACAAGAGGAGGAGGTATACTTGGAAAAGGCCGGGAGATACGGGAAGATTTCAATTAGATTACATCATGGTCAGACAGAGATTCCGAAATCAGATACTGGACTGTAAGGCGTACCCAGGGGAAGATATAGCCTCAGATCGCAATACAGTAGTGATAAAGAGTAGGCTGAAGTTCAAGACGTTAGTCAGGAAGAATCAATACGCAAAGAAGTGGGATACGGAAGTACTAAGGAATGATGAGATACGTTTGAAGTTCTCTAACGCAATAGATAAAGCAATACGGAATAGCGCAGTAGGCAGTACAGTTGAAGAGGAATGGACATCTCTAAAAAGGGCCATCACAGAAGTTGGGAAGGAAAACATACGTACAAAGTAGGTAGCTGCGAAGAAACCATGGGTAACAGAAGAAATACTTCAGTTGATTGATGAAAGGAGGAAGTACATACATGTTCCGGGAAAATCAGGAATAAATAAATACAAGTCGCTGAGGAATGAAATAAATAGGAAGTGCAGGGAAGCTGAGACGAAATGGCTGCAGGAAAAATGTGAAGACATCGAAAAAGATAAGATTGTCGGAAGTACAGACTCATTATACAGGAAAGTCAAAACAACCTTTGGTGACATTAAAAGCAACGGTGGTAACATTAAGAGTGCAACGGGAATTCCACTGTTAAATGCAGAGGAGAGAGCAGATATGTGGAAGGAATACATTGAAAGCCTCTATGTCCGCAGCTCGTGGTCGTGAGGTAGCGTTCTCGCTTCCCACGTCCGGGTTTCCACGTTCGATTCCCGGCGGGATCAGGGATTTTTTCTGCCTCGTGATGACTGGGTGTTGTGTGCTGTCCTTAGGTTAGTTAGGTTTAAGTAGTTCTAAGTTCTAGGGGTCTGATGACCATAGATGTTAAGTCCCATAGTGCTCAGAGCCATTTGAATTTAGCGATTTGAAAGCCTTTATGAGAGTGAAGATTTGTCTGATGTGATAGAAGAAGAAACAGGAGTCGATTTAGAAGAGATAGGGGATCCAGTATTAGAATCGGAATTTAAAACAGCTTTGGAGGACTTAAGGACAAATAAGGCAGAAGGGATAGATAACATTCCATCAGAATTTCTAAAATCATTGGAGGAAGTGGCAACAAAACGACTATTCACGTTGGTGTGTAGAATATATCAGTCTGGCGACATACCATCTGACTTTCGGAAAAGCATCATCCACACAATTCCGAAGACGGCAAGAGCTGACAAAGTGCGAGAATTATCGCACAATCAGCTTAACAGCTCATGCATCGAAGCTGCTTACAAGATTAGTATACAGAAGAATGGAAAAGAAAGTTGAGAATGCGCTAGGTGACGATCAGTTTGGCTTTAGGAAAAGTAAAGGAACGAGAGAGGCAACTCTGACGTTACGGCTAATAATGGAGGCAAGGCCAAAGAAAAATCAAGACACTTTCATAAGATTTGTCGACCTGGAAAAAGCGTTCGACAATATAAAATGGTGTAAGCTGTTCGAGATTCTGAAAAAAGTAGGGGTAAGCTATAGGGAGAGATGAGTCATATACAATATGTACAACAACCAAGAGGGAATAATAAGAGTGGACGATCAAGAACGAAGTCCTCGTATTAAGAAGGGTGTAAGACAAGGCTGTAGCCTTGCGCCCCTACTCTTCAATCTGTATATCGAGGAAGCAATGATGGAAATAAAAGAAAGGTTCAGGAGTGGTATTAAAATACAAGGTGAAAGGATATCAATGATACGATTCGCTGATGACATTGCTATTCTGAGTGATAGTGAAGAAGAATTAAATGATCTGCTGAACGGAATGAAAAGTCTAATGAGTACACAGTATGGTTTGAGAGTAAATCGGAGAAAGGCGAAAGTAATGAGAAGTAGTAGAAATGAGAACAGCGAGAAACTTAACATCAGGATTGATGGTCACGAAGTCAATGAAGTTAAGGAATTCTGCTACCTAGGCAGTAATATAACCAATGACGGACGGAGCAAGGAGACTCGCTGTGGCAAAAAAGGCATTTCTGGCCAAGAGAAGTCTACTAATATCAAATACCGGCCTTAATTTGAGGAAAAAATTTCTGAGGATGTACGTCTGGAGTGCAGCATTGTATAGTAGTGAAACATGGACTGTGGGAAAACGGGAACAGAAGAGAATCGAAGCATTTGAGATGTGGTGCTATAGACGAATGTTGAAAATTAGGTGGACTGATAAGGTAAGGAATGAGGAGGTTCAATGAAGAATCGGAGAGGAAAGGAATATGTGGAAAACACTGACAAAGAGAAGGGACAGGATGATAGGACATCTACTAAGACATGAGGGAATGACTTCCATGGTACTAGAGGGAGCTGTAGAGGGCAAAAACTGTAGACGAAGACAGAGATTGGAATACGTCAAGCAAATAATTGAGGACGTAGGTTGCAAGTGCTACTCTGAGATGAAGAGGTTAGCACAGGAAAGGAATTCGCGGCCGGCCGCATCAAACCAGTCAGTAGACTGATGACCAAAAAAATAAAAATAAAAAATCGTTGATAATTTCTGCCAACTGTTGCGCACTGCAGGTTACTCCCAATATTTTGTATAAACAAATACGTTCTGATAGTAATTCTGTCGTGTTCTAAATAATTTACAGTTTCCTTACAGAGAACATAATCCACACAAATAAGTTCAGATTAATACTTTATTAAGGACATCAAATAAAGTTTACACAATTTAACACAAGTCATTGATGTTTGGAGCAGTTGGAATTACATAGACAGAGGTCAACAACCAATGTCAGACCTGAGTTTCTCCTGGCGTATAAAATGTTCGAATAATTTTCGGGAATGCAGACGGGTGTTGCCGTCGACAAACGTCGATGTTTCGACAGGTAATGGCAGTGTCATTTTCAAGGAAAAAGTGCTGCTACTGTTGAAATATCGACGGTTGTCGACGACGTTGCCCGGCTGCATTCCCGAAAATTATTTGAACATGAACAACCAATAATGACGGAAGTTGAATAAATGAATTAAAATATAAACCACTGCGGGGCTTGAGTCCAGATCGTCTTTCTTATTAAGCAGGTCTACTAGCCATTACACCACCGTAGCAGTACAAGGAGCACGCCGCAACGGGCAACCCTACTGCACTACCTTCCTTAAAGCAAACTGCAGTTCACATCTTCAGCTTATTTTCCCCTTCGAAAAGAAAATTTAATTATATCAGATCTATAGATCAATAATGAGCTTGGTACATAGTGCCAACTGTCTGTAGAGCCGTTTACTTGTCAAGGTTAGATTATTAAGAAATGTACTCGATCACCTAGAGAAGTAACAGAAATTCAGTCATGCAAATATCCAACATTAACATTCACTCGTATAAATTTCAGGGCTCAGAGGTGCCCGCTTACCCAAATATTGTCACCGTTGTACTTAATCATAACACGATAATCTCAAAGAGCAGTTGGAGAATTTTTTGGTGACAAACTAGACCGTTACAAATATTCTTAACCATTTACAGAGTCAGGACGGACCACGGTGGTGGGTAAAAGCATAATAAGCGAAGTCTCTGTTGTCAACAGATCTAGGAGAAGGAAATCCGTCTGATCTCCCACGGACTAGGCAGCCGCGCACACAGCTACGGCGTTTGCATTGTGGCACATGCGGTCGTTCTTGTTTGAGGAGACCAACGTACAACAATCAAGCCTACGAGCGCTCAATCTACCATCTCTGTGGTAGTGCTGCACATTTCTCCAGCATTTAGTGCGTTGAAAGATTTGTCTCTGCTGGATTCCTTGAAGCCAAACAGAAGGACAGGGAAAGGGAAGAAATAGCATCTTTGCCGAAATACTTTCTTGTTATGGGGCTGATGGTGAGGACTTCTCGTCAAACATCGTCACAGGCAATGAAACGTGGCCTTCCCACTTACAGCCTGAAACAAATCGGCAGTCCATGTAGAGGAGCCATACAACGTTGCTTATGAAGAAGTATCCTCAGCTGTTAATCTCAATATTCTGGCACTCTCCCGTATGGTTAAATGATCAATTCCGAATCTATAGTGAGACTCTCAAGAAAATGAAGAAACGATTAATTTTTGTGTTGGTGGCCATGAAAATGTGGTTGCATTTCTCCACGATAATGGAACGCGATATCAGCACCAGAGAGGAGATCACACACATTCGGCATAGATTATTTTTTCCTCATTCGCCCTACAGTCTCGTTCTGGCACCTTATGACTTCCATCTCTTTGGCACACTGAGGATGGATTCTGAGGAAAGCACTACAGAAATCATGGGGAAGTCAGATGCTGTAAGAACTCGTTTAGTTGCATGCCAGTATACGTCAAGTTGAAAAAGAGAGAGTTGTAGAGAAGAGATATGTATGTCTGTATGATAAACATCTTCCCTCAAAAACATTTCTCTTTTTCGTACCTCCTCTGTGTTACCACAGATGACGTATCACTGATTCATTTTCACTAAGATTGCAGTACTCTCGAGGTGCTTATTTGCTACCTCCGCCCTGACTGGAATCCGTAAGTTGTAACAAATGTTCACCATCTACAGTCTTACACATTCGTTGTCCCCTACGCAGAAAGCAGCACGCAGGTCGTGAATCCGGTATCTGAAGGCTGTAAGCTACTCTTCTCGAGGATCAGTTGTTTTAGCAATGATTAAATTTCCAATCAATTGGTTTATGCGGGATGCCACTCGCTTTTTATTAGCAGAACACGAGAAACTGCACAATTACATTCCACTTTAGAGTCACAAATGATTTCTACTCTTCAACGAACTAATGAACTGCATATTAATGATATGCAATTAGTATCAAACTATTCTCAACTGTATGCACATTACTAACAAAGTCTTCACTAACACCGACGGCGGCAGCCAACATGTCTGTCCTCTGCCACTGCCGAAACAGTTCCGATCTTACAGCCGAACCACTTTGCTCACCATCCAAGTTGGGTGCGATCCGAAGATCACCGAAGTCCTTCGTCTGGCTTTTTGTTTTGCACTTGTTTATTATTCTGCCGGTTATTAATGCTTCTGAAATATCGGAATGATAGCACGCTATTGAGTGTTGCTTTAAATATAACATACAAGTAAATACCCTGTTTAGCTTGTCTAATATTAATAAGGTTGTCATTTGGCCCACAACTTCCGAATGAAGCAGCCAATCGCGGAGAAGGACCACAATTTAGGCGGTCTTTTTTTCGGTACCCGTACCAAACAAACCATCTGACATCGGTACTTCACGCCACATTATGTCATCTTGCCACAGCTGCCTTCCCAAGTGCTTTAAAAAGAACTTCTTGTAGCCAAATATGATGGCTCGAAGCCAGAAATATCACAAGCAGACGTCATGCATGACACTATGGTGGCGTAAGACCATAGACTTGAAAGAAGACTGTGTAGGGAAATATCGTTTTATTACCAAATAACTGACGTACTGTGTAATGTATTCAAATCAAGAATAAAACCATATTGGTTTAGAAAAATCTCAAATAAGAAAGTTGTTTTGTAGGAATATCAAAAAAAAAAAAAAGAAAATGTAGAAGCAAATAAAACAAAGCAAAAATGGAAAATTTTGTGAGTTGTTTGGAAAATAATCCCAAGTACTCAGTCACAGCTATTAATCTCGCAATAGAGTGCGCGCCTCTTCGGGTACTGTGTTTTGTCGTCCACACCACTCACCTCAGATGGGTTATGGCGGGATACTATGTCGTTTCCCATGAACTATGTAAATATTACTTTGGTTTATTAAACATGCCTCTCACAAGTGACTGCTGCTAAAAATAGAGAAGCATAAAGTTGCCGCAATGCGCAGTGATACGGAATGAATAGCGTGTAAAGGGTTCATTTATTAGGCTCGTGGTAAAGTGGAAATCAAAATAGACCAACAAACCGCGAACGAACCTGTGACATTAATCTCCAGAATGTTATCACGTGCTCTATCAAAACTTATCTGATTTCTCTCCGCGTCACAAAGGAAATGTATTTTCTGCAGCACACACAGGTGGTCCGACTGCTGGAGAGAGAGAGAAACAAATTAATGGCATTCCGCAGGATTAATATGCACTACCACAGAGCTGTAGCGTTTGAAACACCTCTCGGTACTGAAGATAGCATCTACCAATGGTCCGAAATGCCTGCCATGCCCAGTTGCGTCCGTTGTGGGCGTTGCGTGCGTCAGACGAAGAATGCCTCAGCTGTCGAATAAATGGCGTTTCCAGAGATAGTGTTTACAACCAGCGGTGGGTCCTGACGAAGTGGATGAGTCGCTAGATGGCAGCACTGCACGCCACCTCGCAGGGAGTTTGTAAGTTGGCGAGGGTTCGTTACGCCCACACAGGTCGCGAGGAGCTTTCAGAGAGCTCCGAATATAAAGTACTTCTCTTTCTCGCTCGCGCACCTAATCGCCTTGCCCTTTAGGACAAATGAAAAATTACTCTTAATAGAATACCGGAAAGAGCATCAAACTAAAACTCGTAAAATCCCTTACGAGACGAAGCAGCCACTGCCAGTACGCCTCCACCTTCGTGACAAAGCAGACATAAATAAATGCAGTGCAAAGCAGAAAACGTGCACAAGGTGGCCGACATCAGCTTGGCGAAAATTAATTTTCTATCCTTTGAGGTTCCAACACTGGAGAAGTGAAAGTTTACGCCTGCCTACAGGGATTTCGACAGAATAACAGCCAAGAATGTTCACTTTGAAAACTTCTCTCCCGTGGCGTCTTTTATCATGTGACGCAACTTGTACTTATCTTTTTCTATGCAACACTACTACTCCGATATTATTTGCATCGCCACTATTATATCACGTTTTCGTATTACCACGTGGCAGTTTGTATGGACTGATTGTAGGAAGTAGATCAGTACATCTTTGGCTTTACATTCTGTTATAACAGATATTGTAATTTTCCCGTCATCGGTAGTAAACCAATAAAGGCATAACATCGGTGGAGCTCTCCACGGATAACGACCGTGCAGATTTATAATCTATGCAACTAGGTTCTCTCCACATTTCGTAAACAAACACTAATGGAATGCATACAGTTCAAGTTTACATACGCATTCATTAGACTGACGTAAGTTTATGTCAGTGGGAAGTGCTTTCTGTGTTAATACAGTTTCATAGCTACTGCCTCATCATGTCGTTGCTTCAGTCTGCGAATTGCTCAGTAATATATACAAGACGAATGAAACATTTGGAGAAGTTTGTATGTACTTGCCGAAAGTTCTACTGCAACTTTTTCACATTAATTTTTCGGTAATTGCTTTCATTAAAAAGAAACTGATGAAAGCTTTATTTTCCTCATGTAGTACCCCATTCAGGAGCAATTTCTGTTCCTTACAGACTTGCCGAACCCCGTACATCAAATACATGCGTATCACACTAATTCCACAAGACCCCTGCGTCAGCCGGCCGGTGTGGCCGAGCAGTTCTGGGCGCTACAGTATGAAACCGCGCAACCGCCACGGTCACAGGTTCGAATCCTGGCTCGGGCATGGATTTGTGTGATGTCCTTAGGTTGGTTAGATTTGAGTAGTTCTAAGTTCTAGCTGACTTATGACCTCAGAAGTTTAGTCGCATAGTGCTTAGAGCCATTTGAGCCCCTGGGTCATCGATGAAGCGGACCAGCAGGTAGGAATGTATACTCGGAAATTTATTGTTATTATGTGACTTCTACGTTCCTCTAAATACACACAATATTGATAACTGGAACGAAACGAGCATCTTTTTTGGCAGTTGAGATGATGAAATGGATGACGAATAGGTGTATATGATATGCTATCAACTTATGAAACATCATTGCCTGCGAATCGTCTTACTGCAGTAGACACATTTCACACTCCGATGTAAAGCGGGATTTGTCCCTCAATTTCGTTTACATTGTAGTCTCTACGCAGCCGGTGTAAACGTGCGCCTGCTACTCTACACTGAGAATACAGTTAACTGAGAAAATACTATGAACTGAAATTCATCTGCATCTACACCGTATGGTACGTGGCGCAGAGTACCCTGTACCACTACTTGTCATTTCCTCTCGTGTTCCACTTGCAACAAGAGCGAGGATAATCGAGTGTCTGAGCCCTAATTTCTCATGTCTTATCTTCGTGGTCCTTAGAGCGATGTAAGTTGGCGGTGGTTGAATCATTCGACAGTGATTGTCACAGAACGATGTTCGTATCACAGTCATAAATTTTACAACGTCTACTGTGTTATTCCGAAAGTTATTCTTTAATGAGCAACACAAAACTTAATTTTCTTAGGTTCGAAGTAGAGCTTTTGTAAAAATCATTGCCAGGAGTGAAACCCTAGACCGAATCCGATCTGTTCCTCGAAACTTTTGGTTACGCCACAGGTAAGTGGTAAGGTTATCTAACGGTTTCACTCTGAATACATATATTTAAACAAGTTCCTAATAACGTTTCACACATCATTGAGAATGCTTATCAATATGTGTATTATGACCAACGTATTCATAGAAATTACTATTGATACACAATTATTGCCGCAACTTTGAAGCCGTTCAATTGGACTAGGTTTGCTGTTATAGACACTGGTGTGGAAAACATATGGATGAAAGTAATTTACGCCTCAACTGTCACTGCCAAGGAAGATGGCTCCATGAAACTTACTCATAAGAAAGAACTGCTACAGTGTGGACAGAATGTAACTGAAAGAATTACGCAATGAGACGAATATAAATGACAATTGTATTCAAAATACGTATTGCAGTGAATTCATCGCAATTTGTGATAGTCCCCTGAACATTACAAGGGGCAGGTCATGGTTGTTAATATGATGTGTGATGACAATGGACGGCACTGCATGCTCTGCCACGTCCTTCCATGCTGGCCACAAATTTTGGAAGGAGATCTCGCCCTGGTTCATAACAGTTGGATGATCGTTCGTGCATGCAGAGTTGCTCCAAAGTGTCTCCCAAACGCATCCCATACGTTCCGGATGCGATTTAAGTTGGGGGGGGGGGGGGGGTCCATTCGCCGAATATCCAACATTTCCAAAAGTTCCTCCAACCGCGCAGTTCGATGCACTTGCCCACTTTCATCCATAAAAAAACAAGTCAGGAGAAATGCACCCCAGAAAAGACGTACATGGTGAAGAAGTACAGTGTCACAATAACGTTGACCAGTAAGTGTAAAGTGTTAAAAGATTTGGGTATCAGTAAGCTCACGCAACGTAATACCTTCCGAAACAATAGCACGAGAGAGCCGGCCGGAGTGGCCGTACGGTTCTAGGCGCTACAGTGTAAAACCGAGCGACCGCTGTAGCTGCCTCGGGCATGGATGTGTGTGATCCTGCCTCGGGCATCCTGCCTCGGGCATGGATGTGTGTGATGTCCTTAGGTTTAGTTAGTTCTGAGTTCTAGGCGACTGATGACCTCAGAAGTTATGTCGCGTAGTGCTCAGAGCCATATGAACCATAGCACCAGAACGATGATGCTAGACAATGCTTCTGGGTACATTAAGCGTTCCCACCTCTCGCTATAGGAGTGTGCATCCTGAATCACTATTCAGGCTGAATCTGGCCTCATCCTCGTGGAGCCAGTACCTATAATCTGGAATCACCGCAAACGGTGCCGATGATGTTAGGCTGACTTAATATCTCGGGCGACTCGTTTATTCACACAAGTAACATGCTTCACAAACGTGGTGCTCCAGATTTTTCGTTATTACTACACTACTGGCTGGAAACGTCCTTGTCGCAGTGGATGCAACGGTTCCCGTCAGAAGTTAAGGGCTGTCGGGCGTGGCCGGCACTTGGATGGGTCACCGCCTGGGCCGCCATGCGCTGTTGTCATTTTTCGGGGTGCACTCAGCCTCGTGATGCCAATTGAGAAGCTACTCGACCGAACAGTCGCCACCACGGTAGCTCAGCGTGTTCAGTCAGAGGGTTAGCTGCCCTCAGTAATGAAAAAACTGAGTAAATCGATTAACAACGAAGTGAAACGGATATCTTACCAGGTCCTCCCCGAGCAGATGCAAGGAAGAAAAGGAAACAAAATGATATTAAAAAAATCAGTAGCGGCTCTGGTCAAAGAACACCATCATAACGACATGGAGAGTGGTGTGCTGACCTCACTCCCTACCCACCCACGTCCTCATCTGACGATGACATGGAGGTCGGATGGACCCCGGTGGACGACTTGTCGCCTGAAGACGGAGTGTTTACGCTATTGGCTAGGCTTTAATGCGCACAAAATGCCACACGACATCGTCCTATCGTAACCTGGCAATATTACTTTGTTAGTGTGTTGCTGTGGCAAGACATTCTTGGGAAAAGTGGGAACAACTTGTTTTATACGAATTCACAGAGCCTTAAGAGTTAATGTATGAGAGTAGTGATAATAATGGACTGTTACAGAACACAGACAGTTGAAACACTGACGTTAGGAAAATTGTCAGTAGAAACCACAGGAGTTTGGAAAGTAAGAAGTTGTGAGGTGTACCATAATATACGGAAAATATGACAAGTAATACATATAATAGAAGAATGAAGGTTAATATTCCTTGAATACCTATACCGAATGAAAGAGAACAGGCTAACGAAATAAATTTTCCGTATTTATGGAGAAGGAAGTCAATCCTCGCGTGGATTGTAGAAATAAAAAGTAGAACTAAACTAGAAAGAACCAGTATGTAAGTATTGGAAATAAGAGGAAGAAACTTTCAAAAAAGATACACTAAAATTATAAATCAGGAATAACATGTGCAGAAGCAGATGTAGGCAGTATGGAGATGAGATGAAGGAGTACTGGAGATATAAGAGAAAACAAAAAAGCAAGAAGAGGAATTGAGGTCACTACTTGATTCTAGTTTATGTATAACAGGATAATACGAAACAAAATAAATAAAACTCTTAGGATGGTCGACCTATTGTGACTGCGTTTCCTGTTATATGCAGAAGTGATTGGTTTTACTTCCCGATACATGTAATAAGAGACATAGAATTACTTTGAAATCAGAAAACGGGTCAAAGTTCTTTATATTAACTGATTTCATTTTTATACACTAGTCTGTTAATATCTTTATCATGTGCGAGCAGATTTGGGTTACGTTTTGGCTGACTCGACATTCTCTCAGGTGCACTGCACAAGTACAGTGTTTCAGTGACCCATTCGTTAATTCATAGGTCCTGTGCCACCTTCCTGGCGCGGAAAAGAATATGGAAGAAAGGGGACCGAGTTAACGAATTGCAAGGATGAAGTAGCTGTCAAAATCTACAGCTAAAAGCTGGCTCAATAACTTAGTATTTTTAATTAGCTGTAAACTGCTTCCTCGGACATGGATGTGTGTGCTCTCCGTAAGTTAGTTAGGTTTAAGTAGGTCGAAGTCTAGGGGACTGATGACCTCAGATGTTAAGTCCCATAGTGCTCAGTGCCATTTGAACCATTTTTGTAAACTGCTTTTACCGAAGGTAATTGTCAGTGAACGTAACAAAGTTATTGGAACAGCAAGCGGCTACTTTTATCTAATGGTTATTTTTGTATGCTTGCTATTTGTTTAGATTAGTGTAATGATCAAATGATCATTGTGAAAAAAACCGTTTCCTGCACGTGACAATTTTTTGAGTCATTTACGGACTGCTTTGTTACCTGTCATCTAAGTAACACAGATAGCTAGAAACTGATAGGATTAATAAAAACTTTAGTCCTGCATTCATTCCGTGAAATTAAAGACGAACACCAACAAAAGTTTTTGAGCAGATAATATGGTAGAAGCACTAACTAAGATTAAATCTTTCAATATATTAAGAAACTGCAATTATTTCCATTATATCTCCTTTAGCCTGTATCGGCCTACTTACATATTCTCTAAAGGATAACCACACAATGTTTTAGGAAAATATCATACCAAACTTCAGCAGAGAACACAAAACGATTTACATATAGAACTTTCTGAGGCTTTGCAACCATACCTGAAACCAACAGTTGTTTAACTCTGGTTTCGAAGATTTATTAGTAACGTTAGAAAAAAAAACAAATGATTGCATTTCCTTTAATTGTATTGGAACAGACCTGCATAACAACCCCTGAATTACCATTTTTACGTTTAGCCGTTGTGCGTCGAGAAGCGGGGAAATAATAACTTTCCGGGAGATGATGGTACACAGCGGCGCTTGCTGTTGCCATTCAGACATTCCTCAGCTCCCACTCTGTCGCTTGCTTTTAATTACGCACTTCTCTTTCAAAGCAAAAAGCGAAGTACTTTCTCCGATAATGAGTCACGTGTTCTGCAGGTAGAAATTCTGTCTCCTCTGGTGGCCTTCTTAGCTGCTGAAGAAGAGGATAAATTAAATAAATAAAATAAACGTGCAATTATGCATGGAATTCCAACTGCTCCTTTAGATATACACAAATTTCGAGTTATTTTACCTACTCAGACGTTTTACACAGCATTTCCTACAAAAGAAAATCGAATGTTTCTGGTACATAAAAAATATCTTATAAAGGATCAAAATTCATTAATTAATAATCTTTGCAGATATGGTATCATATGGTGGCGCTTTTCTTGCCTAGGAGTGTTACAAATTTTTTCTTTATATTATTACATTCATTGTATTTAATTTGAGACAGAAGGAGGCGCCTGAAGAGAAGTACTGAACTCGATGTTTTCATTTTTTTGTGGGAAATCGTTGTTTGGTGTTTTGTCCTTCATCTGTAAGTATTTTTAATGTATTTTAAAATAATTTAACTGGATAAGTAATTTCTACGGGTTCCAAGAAAGCTTGCTCAGTTACACGATATCTCGGGAACTATTTTCTCTGCAAGGCGGTCAGTTGCGTTGATTGGTAGTGAGCATACTGCTGCATAGGTTGTCTACTTTAGTTGCTATGATATCACTTCCTGTTTGTGGAATGGTGCATGGTATCTTCCATGTTTTGTAAGGCGGATTACATCTTTCGTTGCGTATATTTGAACTTGTTGCTCATTGAGGTGTGTTTCGCTCTTTAATATGATACCACGGTTGAGAATTTTTAAGAAACAAGGAATAAAGGGAAAAGATTCTAGAGTAGATGTCCTGTTGGAGGTTTACGTCCAGAGAATGAGGTTAAGGGCAAGCAGCAATGAGGAAAGTTTTGGACCACCAAGTGCTTCGAAGAAGAATGATGTTGGGAAGAACGCTTACAGCTGGTAAAATTATTGAATAAAACACAACAGATTTCGCGACTTAGAGCCGCATCATCAGGTGCAACCCAGACGATAAAAAGCAAATTATATTACACCATGTTTTGTGGATATTAAATTTAATAAAGGAATGTCTAAAATATACTCGCAGTGTTAAAAGATCGTAGGCATACCCATCACTCCTAGTCAAAATTTACTATTCGGTGAATATCTTCAATAGTACGTGGAGCGGAAGGCAAAGAAGGCGTGCTTCATTCTTGAAAATCTCCCTGCATCTAAAAACCGAAAACAGAAAATATTTTCTAGTGATTGGACGCTAAAGAGTTGTATAAAGGGGCCGGATTGTCGACTGTATGACTGCAGGGCATCTCGGTGCAGGACAAGATAAAAGCGGCCCGCACGAACGACGAAGAGAGACTAGCTGACTGGCTGGCGAAACGGAAGCTGTCCCTGTGGACAGCGTGACGTCATACACTCATAATTAAGCGCTCTTGCGGGCTACTTTCGCCTTGCCCTACACCGAGATGCCCTGCTGTCGCACTGATAAGACACTGCCACCCGATACTTTACACATAGTAATTTGCATAGTGCCGCGACTATCTTGTTAGCAATGACATTTCTTTTATCGCCAATGCGGCACCTTTTTAAAAGCTTTTAACGTTCGCTTACCAGAAAATATTTTCTTTTTTTTATATGCAGGCAAATTTTAAAGAACTGAGCACGTCTCCTTTGCCTTTCGCTCGACGTAGTACTAGCGATATTCTCTTAGTAGGAAATTTTGACTCGGGAGCCATGGGTATGTATGTGATCTTTCAACGCTGTGAGCGTGTTTTAGACATTCTTTGATTAATTTTAATTTGTACAAAGTGTGGTGACACTGTACTTTGCTTTTTGCCATGTAGGTTGCACTTGATGAGCCGGCTTTAAGCTGCGAAACCGGTTGTGTTATAATAAACAACAATTTCACCAGCTGCAAGCGGAGTTCTTCCTAACGTCATGCATTTCGACAGCTGCGGCATGTATAAAACAGTTTCAAGAAATAGTCTGTGAACGGTAATGAAGTGTTCAGTGAAACCAATACCAACGCTACCAGTTAGATTTATAGGCGTAAGTTTACTAGACACATTGTGTACGCGGACTGCAAGCTGTAATTTGTGAGTTACGGAGATGACAATTTCTGCAAATGTCTTCAAATGAAACAGTTTATGTCCTTAGTTTGGAAGTCTTCCTTGATCGCAGCCTGGCTGGTTAGCCGTGGATGTTTGCTGGGCGCAATGCTACTCTTTGTGCTGGCTTGCTGCTTCCCTGTGTCTGTACGGCAGCGAGCCATGTTGCGGATTTCAGCTATCCCTGCTCCCTGCTGCCTTGGATGGTGAACGTGGCCACATACACCATCCTTTATTGTCCTGATCCTGACGCAGGAACAAACAAGTGTTACGTCTGGTTTCCTGTTTCTGGCAACAATTCTAGTTTTCTTCTAATATTTTTTTAAGTAAATGTGTGCTTTTCTTTGTATTATCAAAATGTGTGAACTGTTTCTCAGGTATAAGAAAAATGATAAATCTGTCGTATAAGGTGCCAGGATTTTGGCACTTACACGTTCGCTTGACAGCAGTAGTATTAATAATAAAGGTACTGGCAAGAGCATCAGGTCATGACTTTATTCACTTACGACGAATGTGAGACACTCTCGAGTAGTATTCCCTGCATGTCTGCATGATTAAGGTACTCACTTAAAGCGTTGGTGAAAAGTGTGGAACTTGAGAGTTGTAGAATATGAAGCTTGCGGCTGGCCGTAGCTAGCCGGGCCGCCGTGGCCGGCAGGTAGCGGTCACCGGAAACGCGGGACTATACGGCGCCTTTGCGGGAAGCCCGGCCTCCGGAGCCACCTGTGTTGGGCAGCACGTTGCGAAGACTGGAATTTCGTTTGCTTAGGAGCAATATGAACGACACGGTCACTGCATGGACTTTCAAGAATGGTGATGGGGGTATTTCGGCCATGTTAGAGCTTTCGACATTGGCCGAAAGTGAGTATTCTTCCGCCGCGTTTTCGAACGCGTGGAAGACGGGAGAATCGTGGAGAAAGACGACTTTGCCTTCGGCCATCGAGCGGTACGGACTTGGAGACGGCATCTTGGCCATCGTCTTCGTAGAGACTGGACTTCGACTTGGACGTCGGCGAGTTAGGACTCATACCGCGAGACCTAAGACGCGAATTGTTCCTCTGTGCAGAATAATGCAAGAAGGATTTGTCTTGTTTTCAAGTTACGGTTTTTGTCAAAAGAAAGTTGGCATCTGATTTCTACTTGCAGGATTTGTACTGTCCTGTGGGGTGGAAGTTTGAGAAGCGACTTTCAATCGAGGTTACCTCAGACTGGGAGTGCTGTAATTGGGAGACGACAGAGCCATGCGAATTATCGGTATCTTCAACATAGCGCCAGTTTGAGTGATTGCCTGCACTATAGGTGTAGGATTGCGTACATTTTTAGGTTCAGTGCGAGAGATAAACGTTCTGTATCGCAGCACTGCACCAACGCGCATTCCATGCAGAGTTCTGCGCTTAGCGCTCTTTGTGTGCTCAGCAGCGAGATTTTCACCAACGCGTAACCACTTCCAGCAACTTATCTAGTATTCTGGATCTCGTAGTTATCCTTGAGACGTCCAGAGTATTCATCAACCTAGCTACGGGTAATTGGGGCGCATAATTGAAAATTAGTGTGGGTGGTCAAAAATATTCGCATTTTTGTAATTTTTGTCAATTATGGGAAATATCAAAATTAAATGCCAGTATTACAATCGAATTATCGACTTGATTGTAGCTAGTATTTAAGCTGTCCCAGCAAGCTTTACATGTATCCTAGTCACTGCACAGCTTGTCCAGACGGGAAGGAAAGAAGGTTAGCGATTTTCTATGTCACCGACGGACAAACAAGCTGTTATGTTTACTGATGAAAGTACATAATTTCCTTATTCATTCAAAAACACAAAGGACGCTTTGCAACTAGAACACCATAAACTGCAAGTTATCTTACAATCGAGTAAATGCTGAACTAGCGGTCATTCCTATTGCCGAGATGCTGATCCACATTAAGGGCTTTCACCAAACAAAGCCATTTCATTTTACAACACAAACATCAAACGAAATTTAGTAGCAAAGCTCAGGTGTTCTCAGGAATCACGGCAGATACTTAATTTTAGGGTGTTCACCACTGTTCCAGCGTCAGGCCCAGAAGCCTGTACCCACGTTCACCATCCAGGACAGCAGGGAACAGGGCTCGTTACCTCACAGACATAAGGAAGCAGCAAGTCAACAGCAAGAGTGGGTATGGGCCTAGCATATATGGCGGGCAAACGTCCACGAATAACCAGATCAGGCCGTCATCGAGGAAGACTCCTTCCGAGCCGCTCAACAGTTTGCAGACAGACCTCGGTGTCAGCAGTGCATGCTTAAGATATGCTAAAGATGCCGCAAAGGTGCCACTTCATGAGATGCCAGAGAAAGGGTACCTAAGCAATGATATCCAAAGAGGTTCCGATATGTGCGCACGTACGGATCGCTACCGTCAGCACTCAACACGATACATTTATCACAAAAACTAGTAAAAGGACACATAAAATGGTAAATTACAGTGCTATGTTTCCAAAACAGAGTGACCTCAACAAAGACTGCATCCTTTCAACCACTTTTCCACAAAAGGGAAAGCTGTTTTTGGAAAAAAACGACGTTTTGTCAATGGAGTGAGTGATTGATTATTTTGTAAAAACATTTTGTTTATTTATAGACGCAATCTCATTCTTATGGCATAGTCACAACCGGTTTCGGCCATACAATGACCATCTTCAGATTCTAAAACTATACAAAAGAAAATTTATATTAAAACCTAAAAATAAGTGCCATATTTAACCAGGCTTATTAGTAATCTAACTGAATTTATGGGGTATATGTATGGTTTATACCT
The DNA here is from genome assembly GCF_021461385.2 of Schistocerca piceifrons. Taxonomy (NCBI): domain Eukaryota; kingdom Metazoa; phylum Arthropoda; class Insecta; order Orthoptera; family Acrididae; genus Schistocerca; species Schistocerca piceifrons. The sequence continues at coordinate 53,883,801 of NC_060138.1, forward strand.
AAGGGCGACATACACTAAACGTAGGTTCAATCGTTGTCAAACTAGCTATAAAATGTGAAACACCGGTCTTATATAGATACAAAAATTAGTCAGATTTTGTTCACCCTCCTTGAGCTAGTATGTATGTTACATTTTCTATGTGTCCTGCCAAGGTATTTAGTTGAATTTATGGCTTTTAGATTAGACTGATTCATCGTGTAACCGAAGTTTAACGAGTTCCTTTTAGCACTCATGTGGATGACCTTACACTTTTTGATATTTAGGGTCAACTGCCATTTTTGGCGCCATTCAGATACCTTTTCTAAATAATTTCGCAGTTTGTTTTGACCTTCTGAAGACTTTATTAGTCGATAAACGACAGCGTCATCTGCAAACAACCGAAGACGGCTGCTCAGATTGTCTCCCAAATCGTTTATATAGATAAGGAACAGCAAACGGCCTATAACACTACCTTGGGGAACACCAGAAATCACTTGTCATATGCAGATTTGTGGATACCAGGAACATATAATATGCACAGCACAAGAAGGGACCTGTTTTATGCGTAATGAGAGTGGACACTAGCGAGGTGCCGGGGTGGAGAAGAGTTTATACCTCTTTAATGCTGACGTATTTTGCATGAGAACGGGACATGCACTCAACCCCCTCCTTACCTACCACCTAATTAATTATGCGCACAACGGTAACGAAGGGAAATGATGGCGGACCCTGCTAGTTGGTAAAATAAGGAATACACACTCACAATAATTTAATAAAAATCATTGTGTACTCAGAGAGAGAGAGAAAAAGAGAAGTTTATCATAATAAACAGCAGGAAACGGGATTCTGCATATATCTACGAAATGATATGCGGCTTCAATATTACAATGCGATAAAGTCACATAATTATCGCCGGCCGGAGTGGCCGAGCGGTTCTAGTCGCTACGGTCGCAGGTTCGAATCCTACCTCTGGCATTGATGTGTGTCATGTCCTTAGGTTAGTTAGGTTTAACTAGTTCTAAGTTCTAGGGGACTGATGACCTCAGATGCTAAGTCCTATAGTGCTCACAGCCATTTAAACCACATGATTATCGATGCAGAGAGTAGGTTATCGAATAGGGTATTCTGAACTATTTTGAGTATAAGAGTTGGCTCGAGAACAAGGGCTCCTACTCTCTGTGATGTAATAGCTTGACAATAATGACTGGAGGTCCTAATCAATCAAATACTACTCTCTCGACTATGCTGCAGTATCGCGATTACTAGTGAGAGCTCACATGGTATCACATGGAGTAATAACCAAGGTGAACTTGGGGCCAAGAAAGCGCGCGTGCTGCTGAGGACTTCAGAATAAAATTGATAGGTCCTACAATGCCGGAGCCGCAAAATACTTTACCAATCCTGAAATTTGTAGCAGTCGTTGGTAGGCAGCTTTCGGGTGATGTAGGCGCCGACTTCTGGTGTGCAGCAATTCTGTTTCAACTCCTGGCCTCGAAGGCTGTCCGAGAATTCTAAGTTCTGTCGAAAAAAAAAGCGACTAAGTCGCTAGACCGTCCGACTCCGACGAAGATCAGATTCCGAATCCTCACGCCCGCGCAACGCAAGCGCAAAGCCAACATTGCTCAACTCCCTACTCTCCTCGAAAACCGAGAATCAGCATTCAGTGCTGATTCCAAAATTCCCCCACACTGTCTAAGAACATCATTCGCGCCAGTAGCGACCATTCCCTCCAATTTCGAGCAGGGCTTTATGACAAGTTGACCAATCATGCCTCCGCTATTCAGCTGAGGGCACTGAACTTGCCGTTTGACCAGCAACGAAACAATCTGCGTAGACCGCCGGCCATTTGGCGTCAGACAGTTGCAACCAGCAGCGCACGGTCCACAAGTATTCTCAGAATCAAGAGGACAATGCAGTAAGTCGTTGCCAGGAGTCTTCATTCCGGACGCGCCGGAACGGTAAACACCTAAATTGCGGTGACTTTCAGACGACTCGCAGGTCGTTTTGCCCTGCATATAGTAGGCAAAACTCCACCGACGTCAGTCGTCCCGCCAGGCGCTTATGGCCGTTGTACGAACCCCTCAGAATTCGGGGAAGTGCAGCCCCCTACCGGAAACGCAGTGTGCCGCACCGTCCGATGCTCTCCTCGCACAGGCCACCCGGGGAAGTCACCCAACACGCGTAGGAAACAAGTGAAAAGTATTTTTGAACTCTCAATACAAATACTCTCATTACAATAACCTTATTCGGTCTTTTACCACCGTGCAATGACACAGAACATCAATAAAATTGATGAAAATGAGAGGCGACAAGCAAAAGAGGGCATGGAATCTCTCACACTTCCGCACAAATTGTCCATCTCGTGTCACTGTCTTAAAATCCAGTTATGAAGAACGTAAAGCAAACTTTAGCGGAGGTGGTTCCCCAAGTGACAGCAATTGTGTCTAATCAAGTTTCTTAGTGGCAGCGTGAGCCATTGCGTGATGGTCCTAGAGCATTTCCACCGTTAGCCTCGTGTAGCGACATCGCCACTGTAGCTTCAGCGCCGCCACCGTCTCTACTTCAAAACAAGGGTAGACAGACGCAAGATTGTGAGGATTCAGACGATTCTTCTTCCATTCTCAGCTCTATTTAAGAGATTTAGTGGGAGGACGGAACTATCGTTTCAGAGTTCAGACTGGATGGTAACTTGTTCGCTGTTGTTCAATATCCGAAAGCCTCTAGTAACTCATCCGAAATGTCTCCCGATATCGAGACCACTTCTTCGGAATCACATGAGGATAGACCTGTTCCGGAGCGTCATACGATATCGACGGACTTGCGAGACATCACAGAGTCTATAACGCCTTCCAACCATTTTTCTGTGCCCCAGATGGGGAAAGCATACCACAGGGCGCTGCTGATCAGAACCGGATCGGCACATGTGTGCCAGTGCAGCATGAGTGACGGCAAAAGACATGACGTCAGTTTTCGTTTCCGTTAATTCACAGGAGCAGTACAGACCACGTGTGGAAGAGTGGGGTGTATCCTCTGTGCCGCAGGAAGGGGTTGAAAAGAGGGATCGACCTCTTTACATTCGGATTCATCCGTTGACTCTGCCATGTGCTGGGATACGTGACTTTAAAGGCCACTTGTATGTAATCAGCTGCATAGTTTTGGTAATAAGTAGATGCAGGCATATATATTTCTACCTTCAATGTGAGCAGAACTAGTCTCCAGATTAGAATAGCGGCGCTGCGACAGTTTATGTACGATTACATTGCGGACGTGTTATGTTTGCGGAAAGTGTTATTTGACCATTTTCCTATTCCCCGCTTTTCTAGTTTTTTTAATGTGGCTCCCAAGCGGTAAATCCAGGTTAGAGCCCCAGTCTGGCACAAATATTCACTGTTGTCTTGTCATTGACCCGTTAATTAGGGCGGTTCACAAACGGCAACTCAAGTACACATGTTATTCCAGAAACGTTATCGTTGAAGCAGAGGCCAGGAGGTGCTGGTGGAATAACACACACTACTAAGGCTATCTTCTTATTTTAGAAGGCTTTCTCAATAATAAATTTGTAAGTATGTCGTTTAAAAATACAAAAAGAAGAAACAATTTCGAATAGCTGGCAAATTTTCTCTATGCTAAGGATATTGCAAAGTATGACGTTAACAACTTCCCAATTATAAGATTTTAAACTTGTTTTGTCTATAAGAGCACAATTCATTTAAAAAAACACCTGTAAGTAGTTAGTTTGTACTAAAGCTAAAATAGTTGTCTCTTGCCAGTTAAATCACTTATATTACTCCTGTCAGTTGTTACAAGATAAACGTGAATAAGCCAGCACACAAACCTTCACATTAAAGGCAATTCCCAAAAAAATTTTCCTTAGCTCGGTGAGGGAGTGCCAGTGTTAAGGGGTCCAAATCGCAATAGGCGGAATAGTTATTGGTGGTCTATAGAGCCACAGCAGATCAGCCCCAAAACTTCCATTATAAGCCACCGCCTCCCCGAGTTACCCAAAACCAGAAGATGTAGCAAGAGTGGTGCCTGCACAGACTCCGAACCACAGAGACACGCGACACCGACCCTAAATCACTAAATCACCCAATCGAGGTGTGAATGAAACGGCCCGACCAAGAAGCAGTTACCATATTCTCGCGGACAGGCAAACTAAAACTGTGGTTTGAAGACCCCCGATAAAACTACTGGTGAAGAAACTCATACACTGCACTAGAACTTGAAAAACCCCTTTATATACACTCCTGGAAATGGAAAAAAGAACACATTGACACCGGTGTGTCAGACCCACCATACTTGCTCCGGACACTGCCAGAGGGCTGTACAAGCAATGATCACACGCACGGCACAGCGGACACACCAGGAACCGCGGTGTTGGCCGTCGAATGGCGCCGCCGTCAGTGTCAGCCAGTTTGCCGTGGCATACGGAGCTCCATCGCAGTCTTTAACACTGGTAGCATGCCGCGACAGCGTGGACGTGAACCGTATGTGCAGTTGACGGACTTTGAGCGAGGGCGTATAGTGGGCATGCGGGAGGCCGGGTGGACGTACCGCCGAATTGCTCAACACGTGGGGCGTGAGGTCTCCACAGTACATCGATGTTGTCGCCAGTGGTCGGCGGAAGGGGCACGTGCCCGTCGACCTGGGACCGGACCGCAGCGACGCACGGCTGCACGCCAAGACCGTAGGATCCTACGCAGTGCCGTAGGGGACCGCACCGCCACTTCCCAGCAAATTAGGGACACTGTTGCTCCTGGAGTATCGGCGAGGACCATTCGCGACCCTCTCCATGAAGCTGGGCTACGGTCCCGCACACCGTTAGGCCGTCTTCCGCTCACGTGCCAACATCGTGCAGCACGCCTCCAGTGGTGTCGCGACAGGCGTGAATGGAGGGACGAATGGAGACGTGTCGTCTTCAGCGATGAGAGTCACTTCTGCCTTGGTGCCAATGATGGTCGTATGCGTGTTTGGAGCCGTGCAGGTGAGCGCCACAATCAAGACTGCATGCGACCGAGGCACACAGGGCCAACACCCGGCATCATGGTGTGGGGAACGATCTCCTACACTGGCCGTACACCACTGGTGATCGTCGAGGGGACACTGAATAGTGCACGGTACATCCAAACCGTCATCTAACCCATCGTTCTACCATTCCTAGACCGGCAAGGGAACTTGCTGTTCCAACAGGACAATGCACGGCCGCATGTATCCCGTGCCACCTAACGTGCTCTAGAAGGTGTAAGTCAACTACCCTGGCCAGCAAGATCTCCGGATCTGTCCCCCATTGAGCATGTTTGGGACTGGATGAAGCGTCGTCTCACGCGGTCTGCACGTCCAGCACGAACGCTGGTCCAACTGAGGCGCCAGGTGGAAATGGCATGGCAATCCGTTCCACAGGACTACATCCAGCATCTCTACGATCGTCTCCATGGGAGAATAGCAGCCTGCATTGCTGCGAAAGGTGGATATACACTGTACTAGTGCCGACATTGTGCATGCTCTGTTGCCTGTGTCTATGTGCCTGTGGGTCTGTCAGTGTGATCATGTGATGTATCTGACCCCAGGAATGTGTCAATAAAGTTTCCCCTTCCTGGGACAATGAATTCACGGTGTTCTTATTTCAATTTCCAGGAGTATATATATATATATATATATATATATATATATATATATATATATATATATATATATATATGTGTGTGTGTGTGTGTGTGTGTGTGTGTGTGTGTTACATAAAACAATACTCAACTTCTCACACTCCACCACAGCGCCGGGAACACGTTGCACTTCCAAATGCTCGTCAAAGCCAACCGCTGCCGGTGGTTTCGACGGCCGGTAAGAAGACATACGGTCCCATGCGCTGATCTCCTGCACCACGGCTTCTAAGCTTCATAAGTCACGTACATGCGGGTAAGGAAGACTTAGCCCCTGACAGCCAAGGGGTCGAGCAAAGCAGATGACCCGAAACAACAGGGCCCCGCTCGCGCCACCACCTCTCTCGGTCAGCGCCCGGTACGTACTGCTCAGATCGTCACGCGACGCTACACTTGCTCCACCTCCTGCCAGAGGGCGGTAGCGATCCAAACAGGGCGCCAAACCCAAGGCGCCACCGCAAACACAAGGCGCGAAGGGAAAGCACTCCGCCTGGTGCGCTTTTCGAAGAACCGGACACAGCCACTGTAAGGTTTAAGTTTGTCTGTATCCGAAACTGAGGATACATTTCATGTATTTCATGATGGTTTCAGTCACCGTAGTGCCTGTTCGTTCTGACAAGCATGCATGTCCGAAAGAACCCCGCATCGTACTTCTGAACAACAAGGTATCGCATTAATATAGCGTAGTCGGAACAATCTTGGTGTTGCCAGTGTTGTTTAGAGTACGCTTTATAGATTTCGCTGGGAGGCCTTTAGACATTCCCGATCTCACCCCATGCTATCTACATAGATGTGGAGCCCTGATGAAAAGCATTTGCGTCGTCGATTTGCTTCGGACATAGAGGTGTATGTTCCGAGGGCAACTGCAATCATTTTTCCGTGTCTCACAGAGAAATAAATGTATTACCAGGTATAGAAAGTATTTTTGAAGTAATAAACAATTTACTAACTTTTTTCCTAGCTTATAAATAAGAGAATAAGGACAATAAAACAAGCAGAACTAACGATACCATGATATTGAAGTCATGCGGTGTTAATACGACAATGTGCGAGTAAACAATAGCAGCCGCGCGGGATTAGCCGTGCGGTATAAGGCACTGCCGTCATGGACTTTGGGGCTGCTCCCGGCGGAGGTTCGAGTCCTCCCTCGGGCATAGGTGTGTGTGTGTTTGTCGTGAGGAGATTTTGGGTTCAGTAATGTGTAAGCTTAGGGACTGATGACCTTAGCAGTTAAGTCCCATAAGATTTCATACACATTTGAACATTTAAAACAATAGCAAAAACAGCCATCTCGCTGCACAATACTGGACATTGGGCATGAATCGCTATTATAGTTTTAGACTTGTTGCTTTGTATTCGCACATATCTTATCGAATTTTACGGAATATAAAACGCTATGGAGTATAAGACACACATTAATTTTAAACAGTTTTTAAATGCATAACATTTTCACCTTTTGATAATTAGATTGCAAATCCAGACTGAAAAAAGAAAAACTGAATTGGCCTTTAAAATTCCTTAAAATCGTCTTCTTCTTCTTCTTCTTTCTCTTCGTCGTAATCATTGTCCTAAAAAGGACAATGATTACGACGAAGAGAAAGAAGAAGATGGTCTTTGTTCTGACTGATAATTCGCGATTTTTCACAAACACAAATTTTATTGAGGTAAGTTCACAAGGTTGATGACTGAACAACAAACGAAAAGGTAACAATAACGATGCCAGTAAATGTATCCTTACTAAGGCAAGCAAAAGTTCACTTCTAATTTTCCACAAAGGTTCGTGGTAACACACACACTAGTAAGAGTCCAATTCGGAAACGAAGACGTAATCTTCAGCGGTCGAAGTACACGAGATCGGCATCCAGAGCGAACTGAAATTCGGGGCTGGCTCTAGCTCCTAAATAGTTGTCTGAAGCGAATCAGGTTTTGGCGTAGTGATACTTCCTGCAGGCCATGGCTCGAGCTCCTATGCAGGATGTAGTGCTCGGAAGTTGTTTCCATTATCTTGTGTGTAAATAGCCGGTGTTTACCAGGGTGCTTTTTGTACGCCTTGTGCATAGACAACCTCATCCTCTGTGGTGTAATATGGGTTGCCGGCTCTAAGGGGCTACCTTGGCTTCGGCATAGCAGTCTTCACTGCCATCGAGAGCGTTACATGCGCCGAAATTCTTGGAGATTTTACAACACTGTCTTCTTTCACTCTAGACCACGACTATTTTCTACACTGACACATTTGCTTGATTGTAGATTATTTTAATGTTCCTTCGACGTAATTTCACGTTGTGTTTAATCCATCTTCCATTTGTTCCATTCCTCTCTCATATGAACTTTATGTGGTTTATTTATTGAGACATCAAGAGGTTGCAATTGTCAAGTAAGTGCTCCTGGAGAAACAGGAAGCACGTATTTTTCTGTCTCAGTTTCTATTTCATAGAATTTTGTAAATGACTACTAAGCTGATCTAGCGCAAGAAGAGAACTCTTCCTCAATAAAGCACCTTTTCTTTCCTCCCACATTCTGTTAATACATACCGCTGCGGTGGCCGAGCGGTCTTAGGCGCTGCAGTATGGAAGCGCGCGACCGCTACGGTCGCGGGTTCGAATCCTACCTCGGGCATGGATGTGTGTGATGTCCTTAGGTTGGTTAGGTTTAAGTAGTTCTAAGTTCTAGGGGACTGATGACCTCAGAAGTTGAGTCCTATAGTGCTCAGAACCAATTGAATCATTTGTTAATGCATAATTTCGTACCATTCTCGTACATGCAACCCTTGTTCATGTACATGAACGACTGCAACTGGCGGTATTTCAGAAGGTTTTGGCATTGTTTTGCACTAGAAAATGATCATTGGAATAAGTTTAGTACCATCAGCACAACATGAAAAGATAACAGTTTATTGTGTTTTCTTTATGTCTACTTGTTTTTATAGTTAAAGCACCTCTCATGCAACAGTTCTGTTACTCGGCACGTCAAATGTCTGAGGAATTTCGTCCATAACCGCTATTTGTCTTAGTTCCACACTGGATTACTTTCAATGTTGAATAATAAAGCGATGGAAAATAATACTTTTTCTTCATACTCTTGTGTCATTATCTGAGATATTTTGGTTTTGGTTCGCATGCTATGTCCATGACGCCTGGTAAACCTGTAGCACTTACCAACTCCACCCTTCTAGTCTGCCAAGTTCCACTGTAGCGGTTGCTTACGTCCGTGCGTTTGACTCGTATTTGTATTAATTCCAGTGCCGTTTTGACGGTGTCCTTAAATCCATTTCAATACGTCATTTTCTATTTTAGGCCACTTTGCATTCAGTCCTCTATCTGCACATTTAGACTTCCTTTTTCTTTAGTTCGTCTTACTAGTCTTCCAATCGCGAATAATTTTTTCTGTTGGTGTAGGGCCGAAAGCCGCTCAGCTGCTCTGTTCACACGTTCTTCTGCATATGATCCTACTTTCAATTTATAGCCTGCATCGTGTGAATAACTTTTATTTTTTCCATTTCCAAACTAGCTACTAACAAAACTGTTGTGCTGTTGCCAATAACACAAATTACTTTCAATTCAAGTTCACTGGCACCGTAGACCCTGATGACACACCACAGGCTAGACACTGAAATTAAAAGCCTATCGTGCGACTGTGGTGCCAGTGTTGACATTTTGGAATCAGGAAAAGAGAGTTCATTATTGTATCTGGCTCTTAACATAAGTTGTTATATCTCTATAAGCCCATCTTTTTAGAGATGGTTGCGGGACTCAGCTGTTCGATAGAGGATGTCAAATTAAACTCCTTAGAGCCGTCAAGTTACAACCCTATTTTATTTGACAACCAGTTTCAGGGTTCTACTACGCCATCTTCAGGACCCTGGTCGACGTGTAAAAATAATCTGCTTCGGTTGTGATAAGAACAGGGGCCAGCAGTACTGGTATTAGTAGATTTTTGCTGTAGTGATCGCTTCAGTCATCACCTGCTGCCAGTTAGATGAACATTTTTGTACTGATTTTTTATCTGACAGTCGGCAGATTATGGCTGAAGCGATCACTGTAGCACAAATCTACTAATACCAGTATTTATTGCCCCTGTTTTGATCACAACCGAGGTAGATTATTCCTACACGTCGGTCAGGAGCCTGAAGATGGCATGGTGAATCGCTGAAGCTGGTTGCAAAATAAATTAAGGTTGGAAACTTGACAAATGTAATGTGTTTAATTTGAGATCCACTAAACTGCTAATGGTTTATTGGACCCATGGCTTTACTTAATTTCATATGACGCTTTTGTCACCTGATGTTAACTACCATAATTGCAGATACTGGCTGCAGGAGAACCCATGTATTCTGCATGAAGAAACTCTCCCCTCAGAGAAGATAGGTGCTTGGTGTGCATTGTCCGGCTTGCGCATTACTGACCCCGTATTTTTCAATTACGCCTTAAACAACGTCAGATATCTAGAGATCTTTGACTCTTTTATGCACGCTTAACAGATGCACAGAAGCTGTATGCAGTATTCCAACATGATGGAGCAACCGCTCACACATCCAACCAGAGTACAGCCCGCATCAGCTTTATGCTTCCTGAAGACAGACTCGTCGGTAGAGGCCTGTGGCCGCCTTGGTCCTTGGACATAACATCGTATGATTCTCCTATACGTTACACACAATACAGTAAAGTTTAGTCTGACAACCTTCGCACAGTAGACGACCTTGAACGGAACATTACTAGAAATAACAACGTCACGCCTGCAGAATTACAGCGTATTGCTGGTAACGTCATCACACGAAGTCAGCAATGTCTGGATGCCCATGCCCACCACTTCCGTCATCTCCCCTAACATTGCTGTTAGCTATTCCTTTTTAGTTAATTCATTGTTACTTGAATCTCGGGCGTGACGCGTACGGGTTTTATGTGGGACACTCAGTAAAATTTTTTGTCGCGCATTCATCACATATTCGTGGTTGGAGCGCAAACATAGAACTTCAACCGACTGAGCATAACACAGTAGATCAGAAAATCTCATAATTAAGTTAGAGATAATATGACAACTACGGCTTTTGTTACGTAAATAAAGCAGTGAGGCTACAACGAAAATGATGTAACAATTTACTCTGTAGCGTGTGTCTAGTGTTAATTTCCAAAAACAGCATATATTATTCACACGAGCTTCCACGTGTTGATTACAGATCGTACCTCATGTTTCAAGTGATAAACGTATCATCATCAGCATCGGCCGTACGACTATACTGAAGGAAAACTTGTCGGAAATGTGTTCGAGAGGATGACCGGAGATACAACCAAAACCGGCTAGGAGAAGCAATTAAAAAGTGTGAAAGTATTTGAAGATGCCAGTAATATACGCAGTGGAATTATACAGGAATTTACCTTACGAATGATCTCTGAAGACACTATAACCGCAAAAGTGGGCGGTGTAATACTATGACAGCTTGTCAGCCAGGAACTATAACACATTACGAATGCGTATATGGTAAATTGGGAAGCTAACCAATATTCCTCCATCTGCGATGCTTTATAGAACCGAACTTATTTGTATGAAGAAGTTTCAAACGTGTGATCGCTTTACAAATGACTTCATGTGTTAAATATTTGACGTTAACAAAGTAAGCTACAAAAAATTTAGAAAAGATTTAAAATTATGACTGGAAGTCTCTAAGCGTTGTGATTGTGAAATATGGGATGAGTATAGTCTCGGTAATTTTCGTATCGGTTTAAGAAAAGCCAGTTTCTCACATATCTTAACTTTTATGACGTTGTATCTCCTGAATTGTGTGACATGCGTTGACATAATTTTGCGGGTACCTTTTGTGGTATGTATGGATTCTGTCTTCAGAATGTGCTGCGTATACAGTTAGTAGTAAGGAATCAACAAGCAAAAACGTCATAACTTATACTGAAGTTTTACTGTATAAATATCAAACACGTGGTCAGCGACAAACTTTTTTACTTACCTTTTTTTGCGGCCGGTGTAGTGAAAAATTTTTTGAAAAGGTTTGAAATTATGTTTATGCTTTGTTGGAGGTTGATCTGCCTCCCATTAAGAAATAGTAGATGAGTGTTTAAGAAAAACAGTTTATCATGGACCTCAATATTTATGATGTCATCCTCCCTGAACTACGTGTTGAACAGTTATACAGTTTCGCAGGTTCAGTCAGTAGTATATGCAGATGTTGTTCAGAAATTTATTGCGAATAGATTGCGTTTGAAGTCAATGGCCAATGAAGCGAGAATAATGTTGAATGAAAAAGACATTATCAGACTCTAGTTTCATTTAGAGGATAAAGCGATGGTTTAAATTATTACTGGGAAATAATTCTACAGAAAAGTTAGGTCCCAAGCTAAAGAGCAAAACAGCATAAAGGAAAATATTAGTGTCCTCGTTCACCGATTATGATTTATCTTGATGAATATTTATTCTTTGTTAGACATCTGGAAATGATTCGCGCCAACCATAACATTCTAATGTGATACGTGTATGCAAATTTCTTTAAGCTGGACTTACAGGTTATTACGAATCTGTGGGCTGGTGGCTGGTCAACGACATTTAAAATACCAGGTTCTGTTGTGATATTGCTTCCACCTTACATTTCTTTGAATATTTAATCAATGAACTTAATGATAATTACTTGACAATTTTCTCAAGCGACTGAAAATTCATGTAGTTGCTGTTTGGCCCATGTAATTTCCATAGACCTGCCTCTCTGGTAAGCACAAAGGTTGATACATAGTAATTGAGGTGTGCTTTCCGCGCATGTGTCGGTTTTCAGGCGTCGACAAGAAACTTCGTTAATGCTGCTCTTGTATCTGCTGAATATAGCTAATTCGTCCAGTGGTTGGTGACTACGGGTGCCATTAAATTGGCTACATTGTCTTCGTGAAACGTGCCATCAGCACTGAGGAACGGAGGTTAGTAAGGTTCAGGACAGCGGCCGCCCGAGATAAGACAAGAGCGCCCTTGTACAAAGGGGCGTGTCGGGCTTAAAGGAGATCGTTTTGACGAGCCAAAGGGGCGAAGGTTTTCAGAGTGACGGCAGGGATAACGCTACATCGGGACTCACTGCTCACTGGTGATGCGAATATCAACATCGTGCATAGGAAGCAGAGTGCAGTTCTAAGAGTTAGAAAGGACGCAGTGACTGAAAAGGGAATGAGGCAAAGGTTATAACTTATCTGTCGTGTTATTCAGTATGCACATGAGCAAGCAGTAATACAAAATTAGGAGAAATGTGGAGGGGAATAGCGTTCAGGACGTAGAAACAACAGATTTAACATTAATCAATAAATTTTTAAGTCCACCAGAGGCGGCAGAGGACTTGGAAGGCCAGTTTAAAGGGATGGATAGTGCCTTCAAAGTAGGCTATATAGTGAGGGTAAATGTGCAGCTGCACAGTGGAGTGTAGCAGAAATCAGCTAGGGGACGGCGGAGAAATTATAAAGGATGATTCAAAAGTAACTGTACATGCTTTGGGGTTGTATGCACAAAATAAAACTAAAACGTTAAATAGAATTTGGTCTGAAATTGCTTTATTTCCGAGTAACGATGCTCAATGACATTTGTGATAGACGTTACATCATGGGTGTTGTGAACATCAAGGAAATGGAATATGAAGATTCGACCATAAGGACCCGCCGTATAAATGCCACTGCAGAGGTTCCTCAAAGAACTGTAATGGCGCCAGCTTCCGAGACAGAAATCCCAGACGTTTCACCTGTACACTACCGTAGACGTCAGAATTTCTGCCAGTAATTACTTGAGCGCCATGCTGCTGATCCATTATTCGGTCGTCGGGTAGTGTTTACTGATGAGAGACTCTTTACCTTAGTGGTTATTGTAAAAGTTCATAAGATGCACGTGTCGGTGTACGAGAATCCTGGCGTAACTGCAGTAAGAAGATATCAACCACGTTCTGCAGTGAACATTTGGTGTCGTATAGTGGACAGTCAGTTACTCGTACTGCCTGTTATTCCACAGCGCCTGACTGGCGGACTGCATCGACAGTTTTCGGAACATGGATTGGGTGGTCTGCTTCACGATGTCCAAATCGCTACACGAACCAACTTGTGGTTTATGAACGACGGTGCCCCTGCACATTTCAGTCAGGAGGTAAGAGAGGGTCTGAGTCTTGTTTATCCTGATTAGTGGATAGGTCGTGCTGGACCAGTTGCTTTGCCGCCAGATTTTCAGAATCAACCCTCTAGACTTCTATCTTTGAGGCTGCCTCAACGAATTCGTTTATGGTGTTCCAACAGAGAGTGTAGCACAACTACAACAGCGAACTGAAAATGGCGGTACAACTCTGCAGAATGAGATGAACCGAGTCCGCAATATCCCGAGTGTGGTAAGACATTGAGGATACCACTGTCTCCGTCAACACGGACATGTTCTGTGATAAATCTACAGCACGTAGTCGTGTTGAATTTCGACTCCCTTCGAGTCGTTATTTTTTTAAAGAATTAAATTTGTGTTGTTTGAGCAGCACTTGTGATCCCTATTCTCCTGCATATCTCGTAAACACAAAATTTCAGACAAAACTTTATATAAAGTTGTGGTCTCACATTAATACATACATCACACATGAGGTGCGTACACTTACTTTTGAATCACCTAATATTAAGAAATGAGACGCTGAATGCAGCAACCTCGTTTAACACAGATATGAAGTGAGAGATCATTTCTCTGCAATTGCCTGAGAGCCATTTTTGTTGGCAAAATATTTCATGGCGTCGTTGAAGAGTAGAATAGCTCGGAAAGAAAGTCTGGTACAGCTTCGAACGGTTCAAGTGTTTCTTATATGATGGCGAGGATGCTGTGATACACAAATGATTAGCTTTTCAGAGCATTCACACAATGTTGACGCCGGTGGTGACACCTACAACGTGCTGACATGAGGAAAGTTTCCAACCGATTTCTCATACACAAACAGCAGTTGACCGGCGTTGCCTAGTGAAACGTTGTTGTGACGTCTCGTGTATGGAGGAGAAATGCATACCATCACGTTTCCGACTTCGATAAAGGTCGGATTGTAGCCTATCGCGATTGCGGTTCATCGTATCGCGACACTGCTGTTCGCGTTGGTCGAGATCAAATGACTGTTAGCAGAATATGGAATCGGTGCGTTCAGGAGGATAATACGGAACGCCGTGCTGGATCCCAACGGCCTCGTTTACTAGGAGTCGAGATGCCTGGCATCTTATCGGCATGGCTGTAGTGGATCGTGCAGCCACGTCTCGATCCCTGACTCAACATATGGCAAAACGACATTTTTTTCGGGTGAATCCAGGTTCTGTTTACAGCATCATGATGGTCGCATCCGTGTTTGGTGACATCGCAGTGAACGCACATTGGAAGCGTGTATTCGTCATCCCCATACTGGCGTATTACCCGGCGTGATGGAATGGGCTGCCATTAGCTACATGTCTCGGTCACCTCTTGTTCGCATTGACGGCACTTTGAACAGTGGACGTTACATTTCAGATGTGTTACTACCCGTGGTTCTACCCTTCATTCGATCCCTGCGAAACCCTACATTTCAGCAGGATAATGCACGACCGCATGTTGCAGGAACTGTACGGGGCTTTCTGGATACAGAAAATGTTCGACTGCTGCCCTGGCCAGCATTTTTCCAGATCTCTCACCAATTGAAACCATCTCGTCAGTGGTGGCCGAGCAACTGGCTCGTCACAATACGCCAGTCACTACTCTTGATGAACTGTGGTATCGTGTTGAAGGTGCATAGGCAGCTGTACCTGTACACGCCATCCATGCTCCGTTTGACTCAATGCCCAGGCGTATCAAGGCCGTTATTACGGCCAGAGGAGGTTGTTTTGGGTACTGATTTATCAGGATCTATGCACCCAAATTGCGTGAAAATGTAATCACATGTCAGTTCTAGTATAATATATTTGGCCAATGAATACCCGTTTATAATCTGCATTTCCTCTTGGTGTTGCAATTTAAAGGCCAGTAGTCTAATTAAAACAAATGGGTATGCGAGTGGCTACTGTGTGCCTCTCCTTCGTTGCAATCTACGGTTGTTCTGCACAATGGTTCCTGATGGAATCAAAGTTGGGTGAAGAATGGCTGTATTTATGGCTGTTCCGAAAATATACTTATCGGTTAAATTAAGACTCAACGCAACAAACTAGAGTGTGGAGACCAGTTGGTGCAATACTGACCATGGGACTGAATATTTTTGCACCAAAACTCGATATCGGATGGCGATGTGGACAACCTTATTTCAGAGAAACAATGTCTTCTATGCTCAGTAGAATGTTTACTTCGTTCAGTATGTCCTGTTATTGTTCTCACTTCCACTGCAGGGAGCAACATCTTCTACATCTACATCCATACTCCGCAAGCCACCTGACATTGTGTGGTGGAGGGTACCTTGAGTACCTCTATCGGTTCTCCCTTGTATTTCAGTCTCGTATTGTTCGTGGAAAGAAAGATTTTCGGTATGCCTCTGTGTGGGCTCTAATCTCTCTGATTTTATCCTCATAGTCTCTTCGCGAGATATACGTAGTAGGGAGCAATAAACTGCTTGACTCCTCGGTGAAGGTGTGATCTAGAAACTTCAACAAAAGCCCGTACCGAGCTACTGAGCGTCTCTCTTGAAGAGTCTTCCAGTTCAGTTTATCTATCATCTCCGTAACGCTTTCTCGATTACTAAATGATCCTATAACGAAGCGCGCTGCTCTCCGTTGGATCTTTTCTATCTCCCCCATCAACCCCACCTGGTGTGGATCCCACACTGGTGAGCAATATTCAAACAGTGGGCGAACAAGTGTACTGTAAACTACTTCCTTTGTTTTCGGATTGCATTTCCTTAGGATTTTTCCAATGAATCTGAGTCTGGCATCTGATCTACCGACGATCAACTTCATATGATCATTCCATTTTAAATCTCTCCTAATGCCTACTCCCAGATAATTTATGGAATTAACTGCTTCCAGTTGCTGACATGCTATATTGTATCTAAATGATAAAGGATCTTTCTTCAATGTATTCGCAGCACATTACACTTGTCTACATTGAGATTCAATTGCCGTTTCCTGCACCATGCGTCAATCCGCTGCAGATCCTCCTGCATTTCAGTACAGTTTTCGTTTGTTACAACATCTACGTATACTACAGCATCATCCTCAAAAAGCCTCAGTGAACTCCCGATGTTATCCACAAGTTCATTTCTTTGATGTCCATCAAGTGTTTGATACCATAAATGGATGACAGGTTGGCTCAAGGAGCAGGGTGTGGCTCCAAACTGCCTGTGGAATTAGTTTGGCGGACGTTGACTCGCGTGATCTGAATCGGTGCACCGATACAGTTTGAAATAAAATGGCTCGGAATTTCTTTTGCCAGTTCCTCCGCTGGTATCTCAGGTGATAAATTGTTTGGAAATCTGCGGTTAGGACCATAGGACCAAACTTCTAAGGTCATCGGTCCCAAGGCTTACTTAATTAATTATTAATTATTAGTCTAACACACGCCAATCCCCTTGGGAGGAGTCTAACCTAAGGACGCCACACAACGCCCAGTCATCACGAGGCAGAGAAAATCCCTGACCCCGCCGGGAATCGAACCCGGGACCCGCCAGTCTCAACGCAGGAGAAAGGACGTAATTGTGGATGAGACACGCACAACTCGTCTCTGGCTATAGTCAACTGATTGCTCATGCCAGCATGATTTCTAGTTTTCCTGGTGATGGAGCTGTTGTACCAAACCATTACATAACGTGCAAAGCCTCAGTGAAAATTCTGATATTGTAGCGGACTGTAGAAGATTCCCCCAAAATACGCGGATCCTTGCCAAGGAAACCCACTATTTACAAAAAGTTTGTGGATTGATAAATCCATGGAGGAATTACTTTGCCAATTGCAGAATGGAGTTGCACCGTTAAATCAGGCTAATAACTGCCTTTACGGTTTTTATGTCTATAGTCCTTCATAAAGATAACTGCATATTGTCGACTCCTGTATCATTAACAACAAACCCATTTAAGACAATTTTTGCTTACTCAGCAGGGATAAGGACTTTTGTAATAAAGTTTCTATACATTTCTTAAGTTCAGTGTTCGTATTTACACCGTAACAGTACTAACTATCAGAGGTAACCTATGTTAAAAATATGCTCTAAGATAAAAGGCATCCGCTGTGACCGAGCGGTTCTAGGCGCTTCAGTCCGGAAACGCACGCCTGCTACGGTAGCAGGTTTGAATCCTGCCTCAGGCATGGATGTGCGTGATGTCCTTAGGTTAGTTAGGTTTAAGTATTTCTAAGGCTAGGGGCTGATGACCTCTGCTGTTAAGTCCCATAGTGCTTAGAGCCATTTGAACCATCAGACAAAAAGCGACACACAACCAAGCAAATATCCGAATGAGACGGGAATCTGTAGATATGCTGTACATGTGCAGACAAACAACCGATTACAATTTGATAAAAATTAGATGATTCATCCAAGAGAAAGAGCTTCACAAATGGAGCAAGTCAATAACGCAATGGTCCACTTCTGGCCCTTATGGAAATATTTATTGGGCATCACATTGATTTATAAAGTTATTACATGTCTTCCTGTCCAGTTGGCCAATTAGTGCGTTAAAGTCTACAGCTGCTTGGAGGGACGTTCCAATAATTATCGAAACGTTCTCAATTGGAGAGAGATCCGGGAGCTTCCTTGCAAAGATGGAGTGTGGCAAGCACGAAGACGAGCAGTAGAAGCTCTTGCCAAGTGTGGTGGGGCATTATGTTACTGAAATGCAAGCCAAGAATGGCTTGCCATAGAGATCAACAAGACGGGGCGCAGGATATCGTCGGTATACCGCTGTACTGTAAGATTACCGTGGATGACGAGCAGAGGGTTCCTGCTATGTACAAAATCGTTCTTGCTTCAATATCTCGATCGATCCAGGGGCGAAAACTCTTTATCTCATAACAAACCAGATGCCCGTTAGCAACCATGATTTGGTGCAAACATCGTTACGATATCTGAAACCTTTCAGGCAGTTACGTCTCACGTGACTGATGGTTGTCGGGCTGTATGGTGGGCGACAGTCAGGTTTGTAAACCCCACCTCCCCCCCCCCCCCCCCCCCCATCTCCCCGCGCCCAGCTGTCTGGGACCCCTCCAGACATGTCTTCGCTGATTGTTCGGTCTCAATTCGAAGCAGGACGGATGACGGAAGACACATCATTCAACAGGATTTCAGGCCATAGACGTGTCTGGAGGCGCCCCAGTCAGCGGTTGAGATAACGCTGTGAATGTCGCCGGCAATAAGGCCCAACAACCAGGTGGTCTGGAGTGCCATTTCATTTCAAAGCAGGACCGTTTTAGTTATCATTCGCGGCACCCTTGTACCACAGCAGTCAGTCGACGAGATTTCTCGTCCCGTCTTCTTGCCTTCATGGAATGTCAGTCTGGCCTCATATTTCATCCAGATAATGCCCACGAGCATAGAGCGAGAGTTTCTGCTACGTGTCTTCGTGAGCGCCAAACCGTCACTTACACAGGTGAGGACGTGTGGAGCATTACGGGCGGGGCCCTCAGTTCATCTCGAGATTTTGACGATTTAACGCATCAACTGGACAGCATTTCGTACGATATCTAGCAGGGGGACATCCAGTAACTGTATGAAAAAGTTGCAAGCCAAATAACGGCTTGCTTGAGGTCCAGAGGTGGACCAGCGCGTTATTGACTTGCTCAATTTGTGAACTTCTTTCTCTTCAATAAATCTTCCAAATTCTCTAAAATTCTAATCGTTTGTTTGTATTGACAGGAACATCACATCCACCAATTCCCGTCCTACTCGGATAATTCCATCATGATGCCTCATTTTTTTTTTCTAGAGCGTATTAAGAGGTAATCTAGACGAGCAACCTAAATGTTCACTATTGTAACTTACCCGCATAAATAAAGAAAATATAATAATTAAATTTCGATAAATCAAACTAAGAACAGCCGACCAATTGCAAAGGATAAAGCAATCTTTACCTAGGTTTCAATAGATATAAATCTATCTTCTTCAGAAGATGCCTGGGGACAATGAACATCGTAATATATATTAAGGTATGAAACATGAGTCAAGAATAAAGTTTAACATATATTAGGAAAATATTGTATTACAAGATGTGAGAAAGATTCTTGGTACTTACAGTATTATAACAACATGAAGTGATATGTCCTTATCGTTTAGGCAAACATCTGCATAGTTACATTAATCATATAAAATATAGCCCTGACAACAGGGTTTGTCAAACAAATAAAATAGGTACATAGAAGTTGCAGAGCGCCTAAGCGACTGAGTAAAGTCGGCCAGCGTAGTAGCACAGCGGCCAGGGCAGGTGGCGCTCATGTCGCGAACTATGTGCCGATAGGCGTACTGAAGTAACATTTGAAACATCAATTTTAAATGCGTTCTTAAATAGAGTGATAATAAATAAATTGGCAAGCATTTGACACTCCCGTTATGACATTGTGGGAGGTATAGGAACAATAACGTAGATACATACATCAAAAAGACAGGTGGCGCTTCCGCCGTGAGTTACATGCAGTGGTCTATATAGCCAAAATATAAAGTTATATTACCATATTAGTGAAGCCCATAGAACGTATATAAGTCAAACCATCAAGAACAATCAGTAATGGCTTTTAAGAAAATTACGAGACCTGGTCTACAATCCAGTTACTACGTAATATTGGTCAAACCGGCAGAGCTGTGAAAACACGATATAAAGAACATCTGTTAGGTAAAAAAGGAACGAATATTCGCAACTCTACCTTTGCTGAACACCTCTTGATAACCGGCCATACGCCTAAACAGTTAGAAGACACGGTTATCCTACATAGACAGGTCAAAGGACGGAGACTAGATCTGTGGGAAGAGCTATTTATTTTTAAACATCTAGAGCTCAAAGACGGCAATATTCTGAATGATCAGTTGAACCTTGCTTGTAAACAATTTTTTGAAGGCTTTAAACCCGTACTGTGTAATGTATAACATTAATGTTAGTAACCTCAGTAGTCTATTTCCTCAGGAAGCTATAATGCACTTTCAAATCCTCCAGTTTACTATCGCTTATATGATGTGTTCTTTGCACGATATATGGCTGCCACTACAGCGGCCCCCATGTAATTTTCTCTTATTCTATATTACGTAGTAACTGGATTGTAGACCAGGTCTCGTAATTTTCTTAAAAGCCATTACTGATTGTTCTTGATGGTTTGACTTATATACGTTCTATGGGCTTCACTAATATGGTAATATAACTTTATATTTTGGCTATATAGACCACTGCATGTAACTCACGGCGGAAGCGCCACCTGTCTTTTTGATGTATGTATCTACGTTATTGTTCCTATACCTCCCACAATGTCATAACGGGAGTGTCAAATGCTTGCCAATTTATTTATTATCACTCTATTTAAGAACGCATTTAAAATTGATGTTTCAAATGTTACTTCAGTACGCCTATCGGCACATAGTTCGCGACATGAGCGCCACCTGCCCTGGCCGCTGTGCTACTACGCTGGCCGACTTTACTCAGTCGCTTAGGCGCTCTGCAACTTCTATGTACCTATTTTATTTGTTTGACAAACCCTGTTGTCAGGGCTATATTTTATATGATTAATGTAACTATGCAGATGTTTGCCTAAACGATAAGGACATATCACTTCATGTTGTTATAATACTGTAAGTACCAAGAATCTTTCTCACATCTTGTAATACAATATTTTCCTAATATATGTTAAACTTTATTCTTGACTCATGTTTCATACCTTAATATATATTACGATGTTCATTGTCCCCAGGCATCTTCTGAAGAAGATAGATTTATATCTATTGAAACCTAGGTAAAGATTGCTTTATCCTTTGCAATTGGTCGGCTGTTCTTAGTTTGATTTACGTGGAACCATTGCTGTAGCGCAGCTATGTTTAAAGTACTAAATTTCGATAATTAAATTCTTAAGTACGAAAACTGATAAATCTAAACTCATGAAATACTGATAAATTTCTACCTAAACAGCGCTACACCATGGCCCTGTGAAGTCAGTCTGAATCTATCCGTGAGAAATGAACTGATAAAATTCTTACCTAGTTGTGGTGTCGCCGGATAACGCTGCCTATATATCTGATCGTAAATGGCACAGATTATTGCAATGCTGGCCTATCTACTAATATAGGACAATGCTTGTCTGAGATCTGAATTACGAGAAAAACTGACCTTACTTAGTGACACAGCTGCCCAGCTTGTCGTCTGATTACTAAAGAACTCAGACATAAATTCTGGAATATTTTAATTTAGGTAAATGTCTGAATCGGGACTGGAAATGACTTAAGGGGAAATTATTCTTTTATAATTGACTGATAAAAATAATGATATTCTAAAAATTTGTTACGTTATTGATAAAGATCTACAGTCCATTACACGGGAAAATTGAATACACGAGTTACAAATCTGGGTCAACTGGTGCTGACGAATCACAAAAGAAAACATTGAAACAAATTCATATTAACATATAAGAGAAAAAACTACGCGCGTGCCAACAAAAATAATAAATTTTGCCTTGCAATAGATGGTGACTTAATTACACTGTTGATTTTTAATTATGTTAAAAATTTTAATTTGTTCATCATCATTTAATTCCATGGTATCATTTAGCTCTGCGGCTGATCACAATTATTACTCAGTTCCATATAATAAAATTGTACATTTTGTCCTGCACTGTGACTTTAGCAACTGCTAAGTGTAAACTGCGCTGTACCAGCGACAGACTACGACTACACTGTAGCAAAGAGCGACTGCAACTGTCGCAGAGACTGCTCTGACCTGCGACTCTATTGCAGCTCTCTTTTGACAGGGGCAAAGATATTTTATGTCTGAGGCAGCACCTGTGACCTGTCGTTTGAGCAAGCGACCAATGCATCGAGATTACATTTGCTCTAACAGTGTGGTCAAACCCTTACACTATCTGATCAAAAGTGTCCCAAAACACCTATATAAAGCGGAACTGAGGACTAGATGTCGCGAAAGGCGGACCTGCCAGCATAAACTGAGGCGAGGAGTGATGTGTTGTCAGTAGACAACAACTAACAGCGGGATGGGCCGTTCAAAAGAATTGGTTGATTACGAACGTTAATCCACCACTGTATGTCCACCAGAGTAGTAAATGCATCAGGGACGTTTCAGGTCTTTTAAAGCTGCCCAGATGGTTTCTTTGTGACCTGACTGTGAATTAGAAACACGAAGGAACCACGACAGCTAAACCAAGAGGAGGCAGACCTCACGTAATGGCGGAAACGAACCGTCGAGCATTGCGGAGGGTGTTTGTAAATATCGCATGAAATCAGCGGAAGGAATCACTCCTCAGTTTGGAAGGGCTACCTGAACTCCAAATAACACAAATACTGTGCGTAGAGGGTTAGAAAAAATTCGATTCAGTGGTCCAGAAGCTTCTCTTAAGGATCACTTTTATATAGTCGCTGCTAAGCGACCCTTGAGGTTGTGTAAAGACCGATGCCACTGAAAAGTGGATTACTGGAACGAATGATGCGACTCAGGAATCACTTTATACCGTGCGGCAATCCTGTGCAAGAGTTTCGCCTTAGCGAATATCTGGCAACATGTAAAGTGCGAACAATAAAGTCCGGAGGAGATGGTATTGTAGTATGGGGGTGTCTGTTGCGATTAGGTTGTGCTCCCACTATTGAGCACCGAGCGAGGTGGCGCAGTGGTTAGCACACTGGACTCGCATTCGGGAGGACGACGGTTCAATCCCGTCTCCTGCCATCCTGATTTAGGTTTTCCGTGATTTCCCTAAATCGTTTCAGGCGAATGCCGAGATGGTTCCTTTGAAAGGGCATGGCCGATTTCCTTCCCAATCTTCCCTAACCCGAGCTTGCGCTCCGTCTCTAATGACCTCGTTGTCGACGGGACGTTAAACACTAACCACCACCACCACCCACCACCACCACTATTGAGCTTAGAAAAACGCTAAATGCGGAAGCACATGAACACATTTTCGAGTATTGTGCACTGCGTACACAGGAGGAACACGTCGGAGACTACGATTGTATCAGCATATCAATGGATATGGACTGGCCAGTCCATAGTCCTTACCTGAGCTCAGTGAAACACCTTCGGGATGAGTTAGAAAGTCGATTTTGCTCAAGGCCCTAATGTCCTGTGTTACTACCTTCTTTCTCGTCATTTGCTATGGAAGAATCGGCTCCCAAGCCTCCTCAGATGTTAAGACATTCATAGTGTATTAATTTTAATTTTAATAACCAACAGCCTCAGTTGCAATATTTAACTAGATTTACCCAGGTTTCAATCGGGGTAACCTAACCTTCTTTAGAATAAAAGTAACTACCTTTTGTCCATACTGGACATCGTCAAGCTAAAACTACAAATCCATAAATTATCGTCAGACTGTAAAAACCTATCTGAAACTGCCTCGGACCCACTTCGCGACGGCGATGCAGCAGTCGTGAGTGCTGTACTGGAACTGACCGCAGCGTCATGAGGCCCGCCTAGGCGGACACAATACCTTGATCCTGAGCACAGACTGTGTGATAGTTACTTGTTGGGACAAGACTCCTGTCCTTGAATTTACTAGTGGAGTGAAATAAAAGGTACAGCTGAGGAAAAGGGCTTATATGTTATCCTGTGCAGGACGTACTTAGATCGACTGTCTTAACATTTATGAATTATTCGTTGGTCATGATATGAGGAAGACATAACGTGCTTACAAGGTATGGCCTGTATAGGAAAATTTTGTGCTTTTGCACGAAGTAGAATCATTTAAAAAGAAAGGAGTGGGAAGGACAATATAAAGCCAACATCGCCATTATTATGTCTAGGTCAAAACAATTTTTGAGACGTAAATGCTAAGCACTTGCTTAGCTATGGTTGCAACGCATGAACATCCTATTGACTTAGCACACAAATGGTCATGATTCAACTTATGAACAAGTCTATATCTAATCTGTAACATCCGTCAATGCGGGCCATATAAAATAGATGGTCATTCTTCAAGATTAGTACACTTTATCTGAAATGGCAAAGAACCAAATCAAAAACTAATGCACGTGCCTGATTGAGCTTCTTGACGAAGTTATGGTTATGGGTTACAGAAAACACTAAAGTAGGGGATAATGTGGCGGCAATAGGGTACTCAGTTTGCCTTCATGGAGGTGTTCAACACACATACTGTAAAAAATGTGTGTGGAACACTGCCATCATAATTGGGGCCTAGTGACCACTGGCATTGAACTTAGCGAATGACAGCGGAATTATGCTCAAAGCTAAAGTGCGACTTGACGAACATCGCTCCCGTCAACACACGTAAAACTATTGACCGACAGAGGTTGGTTGGTTGATTGGGGAAGGAGACCAGACAGCGTGGTCATCGGTCTCATCGGATTAGGGAAGGATGGGGAAGGACGTCAGCCGTGCCCTTTCAGAGGAACCATCCCGGCATTTGCCTGGAGTGATTTAGGGAAATCACGGAAAACCCAAATCAGGATGGCCGGACCCTGGACTAAACCGTCGTCCTCCCGAATGCGAGTCCAGTGACCGACAGAGGTCAATTATGCTCAAAGCTAAAGTGTGACTTGGCGAATATCGCTCCGGTCAACACACTTAAAATAATTGACCGACAAAAGTCAAAATGTACTTAAAGAACTAGTATGGGAGGATGACGGGAAAATGGTTAAATTATTATGTAATTTGGAGACCATTAAACGTCATTGAGTAAGATCAAACCTAGGTAAATCTAGGTAAACATAGCAACTGAGACTGTTGGTTATTAAAATTAATATTTATGCAGTTGCTGACAGGGCCGCGAAATGTTGAAAATATTTACATTCATAGTGTCTCCATCAAAAATGAAGTAGTCACAAAGAAGAAGAATGGACACTTCTCATTTCTGCTATTAGGTGTCCTGATACTTTTGATCAGATAATGTTCACAAGTTATCGCCCTACTGCAGCAACACGGTACGTGTGCTGGCGCGATCTCCAACTGCAGTGTTCATAATCCGTTATGAGCAAAGTTAAAAAATTCCTAAATTTTCAGTAACTCATACAGTAAAGCAGCAGTTACAAATTTAGAGCACTAGATACTTATTAAAATGAAGTTAAATACAGAGACATTAAGGAATTCAATGTGACATGCCGAGTGAGCCGTGGTAAAAAAATGCTGTTTTGAACAGCGCGCCGCAGCGCGTAGTGTGAAGCAGTCGCCCTCCGTGTCTGGCGGTGGCGCCGCTGTGGCAATCGCAGCTTTGGTGTCTCCCTCTTGTGGGAAAGATAGCCAGCTCACGTGCATTTAAGGGACGCTATGAGCTCGGCATGCAGTCGGTCAGTCTCGGCGAGTCTGGTCAGTTGGTCAGCCGGGCCAGTGTGGGGAATTAAGTGTCTGTCTGTCGTCCGGAGTGCTAGTACGCGTTAGGCTGACAGTCTACTCGAGTTGCTTGGGCAACGGTCATTGGCGGTTGGATCATTCGGTTGGTCGTCGCGCACTGAGGCACAAGATGACTGGTCCGCCTTGAGCGTTGGCGCATGTGAGGTCCCCACATGAGTCCAGTTGGCCGCGCCGTATAGAAAGGGGTAGTGGCTTCGCGGTTAACACGAGAGCAACAGCAGTGAAACCACGACATCGGGTTGGCCGGGGCGAGCTGCGACACCGTGATACGGGAGATCGGCGCGCCTTCCTGCGTCCGTTGAAACGGCTGGAAGCGGACGGTTTGGGGGAGCGTTGATGGTTCTGTGCCAGGTCTTCGCCAGAAATCGCAGTTTAGTAGAAGTTAAGTGATTGCAGATATGTTGTTTCATTTACTTGTTAAATTCTACTTGTTTTCTTTGCGTGGGAACCAGCCGCTTGTTTTGGGATCGTCCCACCATTCTTCTCCGTTTGCCCACCCGCGGGAAGGTGGTTATTTGTGAATTGGGTGGTCTGTTTTTCCCTTGTGGAGTTGGGGAGGGTTAGAGCAATCTGCGGTTCGGGTTGTTGAGTAATCCCCTAGTCAATCTGTCATACGTTAATAGCTGCATCTATCATGTTTGTCGGATTCGGTGTTAACGAATTTATAGAATTAAAGTGTAAAGGCCGAATTCCTGAAATATGTTTATATCTTGCTTATCATCTTGCGAGGCGGTATATGTGTAATGCAGAGCATGTTGTACATTTTATGTAAGTCTGAATAAATAGTCATTTTTATAAAGTTGCCACCTTTCCACCGTAAGAGTCCTTTTAATAACAAATTGCACTTTCGGTGGCAAACAATTTCTTAGTCTGTTTGTACCATTTCCATCTCTCTTACGGGGTGCATAGTTAATGTGTTTGTGTGAGTTGTTAAAATTTTTAGTTTAAAGTAATCTGGTGTGTTGCAGATTTGCACTAGTGTAGTCTTTCAGAGGTTGTTGTGAGCGGTCGTGACTACGGCCGTGTTGAAAGGGAGCGCCAAGCTTCTCAGCCCGAAGGCTCATACTGTCAATATTGTTCTTTCTGCTTCTAAATAAAATTGTAACTTGATGTTTCGAGGGTGCTTTTCTGCTTGTCAATTTAAAATCTGGTTTTTAAAAGGCTTTTATGAATAAAAGGTAATTTCATTTTCATCAGTTACTCCCTGGCAACTACTTCCACGCCCACCTAGTGTGATTAAATGTGTTAATGTTCTTGATGAATCGCTTGTAAACAAAGTAAATTCTTTAAGAAAAGATTTTGAAAGTAAATTCTCGGTTCACCGAGTCGACGGAATTGATCTCCATGTAGCGTATCTATAAACAACCAGTTGTGTCGGTACGTGATATTGTGTGCTTGCAGTGACTTCGATTGCTCGCCAATATATGCTCCTAGCAGGAAACAGGTTACAGATAGAAAGAAAAGGCGACCACCTATGTTCGACGTCAACGTGCAATAACCACTCACAGACGGCAGGTCGCAGCACTGGTATTGGAGGGTATTTAACGTGTGTTGAGGGGTCGCAGAAAAACAGTGCAGTTTGTCCTAAGGCGGAAGCGGAGCGAATTGTTAGACGCTCTTAAGAGCATGATCATCTGCTGTCGCGCCAAGCTTGGAAGCATTTCGGAAACGCCTAAATTTTTGAACTGTTCGCTTGCCGCTATGATTGAGGTGTATCGTGTACGGCAAAATGGCGACAGCCAAAAGCCGGCCCAGAGGCTACTGTGGTGCACCACGGGCCCTAGCAGACAGCGATGAACTACAGCTGCGGAGATGTGTACGGGCGACTACTCTCAGCACCTGTTGAGCAACAGAACGCTCATATTAACCTACAGGCTGCCAACGGTGTCTCCACAGCGAATGTTCAGCGAATGTTACTGCCTGTAGTCATTCCGCAGCAGGTTCATGGGTTCATGCAGCCACGGCGATTGTTGTTCATCGGCGACGAAGACACGAAGACTCGAATTTGAAAGCCAATAGCGCAAGTGGACGGCCACTGAGCGGCGACAGGTTGCCTTTTCGGATTAATAATGTTTTATGCTCCATCGGACTGCTAGCTTTTACAGCGTACGACGTGAAACGACTGAAAGCAAACAGCCTGCAACAATTCTCGGAACGATCAGGACCGGAGGAGGGAGCGTTATGTCCTGGGGAATATTTCTGTGACATTCCCTGGGTAATCTCGAAGCGTTATAGAAGGCACAATGGATCAACACAAGCATCCATCTGTTCTTGGAGATCATGTCCAACCCTACATGCCTCTGCACCAGCGGGACAACGCAACGTGTCACACAGCTCACAGTGCAGGTGCGTGGTTTTAATTGCTCGGACTGTTTGCGCCATGAATCCTGAACTTCACCCCTGTCGGTTCCTTCTAGAACCTCCTGCCGGCCGGTGAGGCCGAGCAGTTCAAGGCGCTACAGTCTGGAACCGCGTGACCACTACGGTCGCAGGTTCGAATCCTGCCTCGGGCATGTATGTGTGTGATGTCCTTAGGTTAGTTAGGTTTAAGTAGTTCTACGTTCTAGGGGACTGATGACCTCAGAAGTTAAGTTCCATAGTGCTCACAGCCATTTGAATTTGAACCATTTGACTCACTTCTTGCACGTCTCGCAACGGACGCGCTGAAAAAGGGTAGTTATTCAGGTTTTAGACAGGTTGTCACGTGAATGTGGGTACAACGGTACCGCACTTCATTTAATTTGGTGGATTAAATTTCTCGCAATTATTGACGGATTTCAGACACTAGACTCAGGCAGTGGTACAATAATATATGTCAGACGTTGAATGCCTGAATAAAAACTGCTCACATATTGCGTTCCCCTTTCTACCGATCCTGGTGTAGACAGAAGAGTAAAGGTGGAAGTGCCAAGATTTCCGACTGCAGAAGAGGTATTCAGTAAGTTAAATGGGAATGTAGGTAACACTCCTTATTCTGTCTGAGAACAAAAATCAGTTACAAGAAATTATTTTTAAGCGAACAATTCGGTGTTCTCGTTGTCATAAGCGATATAGCTCTCATTTCATATAAGCTCATACCTACCTGGTTCGTTTCGAACGCAAAATTTTTGTTTACGGAGGCACGCGAACTGGTCTTAAGGCTTCAACAAAACTTTACTATCCAACGAACTTTCTCCATTGTGCACAATTTTGGTGGTACGGTGAATGTTAAACAAACACTCGGCAATGAATAGAGACATTTAAATCCTCTGCTGATTCTATGTGTACAGAGAAGCACAATGCTGTTACTATCGCTGTATTTTACTACCGGTAGCGAACTTCTGCAAAAATGATGGCCTCCCGTCTTTCTCTGCATCGCTGATCACGAACAAACATCGATCGCGAAGAAGCCTATTTTCGGCTCCGTACTTTATTTCCGCCTATGAAGCACCGACATGAGAACTTATATCGCATACAGGCAAACAGCGTATCGAACGCGACGAATAACAAAAGCCTGAAAGAAAACATGAGTCATTTGTTTATTCTAGTGAACAAAGACGGGACGAGGTACAATAAGTGAAAAGCAGAGGGTGGGAGCACGGGAGCAAAAAAAAAAAAAAAAGAATGCTTTGGATTACAGGGAAGCCCGGTCGATGCTCAGAGCGCGCCGCTGGAAGGGACTTTTTAGCGCTTCATTTGCGGTCGTTGTTCGCAGAGATCAAAGGCGCTGCACCCGGTCACGCCCTGTTGCGGTGGCTGCCGCCCACCCTTATGTTCGGAGCCAGCCATTTCCATGCCTACACGTGCCCTTTCCCGCCACATCAACCACACGTACAGACACACATTCATCGCGAGTACTGTCGTCGTTGGTATTTACCGCTCGGAGACGAACCCTGTGGGAAGGCGTGTGGTCAACGAG
Organism: Schistocerca piceifrons; assembly: GCF_021461385.2. Taxonomy (NCBI): domain Eukaryota; kingdom Metazoa; phylum Arthropoda; class Insecta; order Orthoptera; family Acrididae; genus Schistocerca; species Schistocerca piceifrons. The sequence goes on from NC_060138.1 coordinate 53,913,757, forward strand.
GCCAACACGTACACGGTAGTATACACATGGACTCACAAAGAGTGTCGAATATTTTGAAAGGTGGTAGTATTCAGAAGTTCCGCGTTTAGTTTGTCCGTGCTTTTCTGTTAGTCAGGGAAGCAAGTCGCCGCAAGTTACCAGCAGAACGGTCAGAGATCCTATCCAATTCAAGCCATGCCCAACCAAAGCAGGCTAAAGGAGTCCTGCTGGTCTCCCTGTCTTCCCGGGGCGCTACGCTGCTGTGGGGGTTTATTCTGTACGCTTTCCTGTAGTGTTATGAACGGGGTTCGGATGTCAATGAAAAGTCTTTTCTCGGCCGAGCATCACAATACGAGTCTCAATAAACTGTATATCCAATAAGGGTCAAATAGGCCTGGAAATGGTGGATTTTATTTGTACTTTTCTCCTTTTCGGCGTATTTTGGGCTTATTTATTTATTTCGCAGCGTACGGTTTTCTCTACAAACTTCACTCCGTTTTGACTAATAATTGATTTTCTCAATTCGAACCATCATCAGACCGTCTCTCATACATATATGAGAAGAGCCATTTATGAATGTCAAGATCCTTTGCACCTAAGAACCTGAAGATGTCTTTTATACAGCAACGCCAACTAAAGTAAAGTTTTGGAAGTCTAGTTTCTGTAACCTTAGTGTCTTCAATGTGTATAGAGGAGGCACTGAGTTCATTTTAAATGCCCACAATAGTACATTCTAAATTCCCAAAATGCAGTGTAGCAAAGGCGATATTCGTTATGCGTATTATATTAATCAAAAAAGCATATGTCTGAAAGGAGTAGCTTTTATTTCATACTAAACTTTTTTCGCACCATGTTATATACCACCATAGTGCGGTTTTTAGCATGTATTCGGCATTTTTTCTATGTCAGTCAACGTTTGCCCTAAATGTAGAGAGCCTGCATACTACTACATGGCCTCAGATCCCTAGCTTACGGTTCCTCACACTTGTCAGCAGCTGGGTCTTCGTCCACTTTCAAAATATTAATGGAATGGGAACACTGATGACCAAAATAAAAAAAAATAATGTTGTAACGTACTCAAGCAATGTTTCCGTACGAGTGTTTAGATCTTTTTACACAATTTCCATTGTGAGATACCAACGGATTTATTTGAAGCTGCCTCCTAAACATACGACAACTTTGCCCCTGCTGCATTTGGGCTCTGTTTCGTGACTGATAGCACACGGAAGAACCAAAGACACTGGCACGTCTACCTAAAATCATGTTGCGCCCCCGCCAGCGCTCGCAAGTTCCGCAACACGATGTGGTATGGACTTGAGTAATGTCTGAAGTTGAGCTGGAGGGAACTGACACCGCGACTTGCCGGGCTATCCATAAATCAGTAAGGGTACGACGGCGTGGACATCTCTTCTGCAGCACGTTGCAAGGCATTCTAGATATTGCCAATAACGTTCTGGACAGTTTGGTGGCCAGCAGAAGTGGTTAAGCTGAGAAGAGTGTTCCTGGAAACACTCTGCATCAATTCAGGACGTGTGGGGTGTCGCATTGTCCTGCTGGAATTGCCCAAGCAGGTCGGAAAGCACATTGGACATGAACGGATGCAGGTGATCAGGCAGGACACTTAGGTACTTGTCACCTGTCAGAGTCATGTCAAGGGTCCCAATAACTCCAACACACGACCCATATCAGTACAGAGCCTCCACCAACTTGAAGAGACTCCTGCTGACAAGCGTGATCCATGGATTCATGAGGTTGTCTCCATACCCGAACACGTCCATCCGCTCGATAAAATTTTAAACGAGACTCGTCCGACCAGGTAACATGTTTCAAGTTATCAACAGTCCTGTCGGCCGCCGTGGCCGAGCGGCTCTAGGCGCTTCAGTATGGAACCGCGCTGCTACTACGATCGCAGGTTCGAATCCTGTCTCGGGCATTAATGTGTGTGATGTCCTTAGGTTTAAATGATTCAAATGGCTCTGAGCACTAGGGACTTAACTGCTGTGGTCATCAGTCCCCTAGAACTTAGAACTACTTAAACCTAACTAACCTAAGGACGTCACACACATCGAGGCCCGAGGCAGGATTCGAACCTGCGACCGTAACAGTCGCACGGTTCCAGACTGTAGCGCCTAGTACCACTCGGCCACTCCGTCGGCCCTGTCCTTAGGTTAGTCAGGTTCAAGTAGTTCTAAGTCTAGGGGACTGATTACCTCAGATGTTAAGTCCCACAGTGCTTAGAGCCATTTCAATCACTTGAAGCAACAGTCGAATGTCCATGTTGATCTGCCCAGGTGAGGCGTAGAGCTTTGGCTGTGCAGTCATCAGGGGTACACGACCGGGCCTTCGGCTCCGAAAGCTCATATCGAAGATGTTTCATTGAATGGTTAACACGCTGACATTTTATGATGGCCCAGCAGTCAAATCTGCAGCAATCTGCGGAAGGGTTGCACTTCTGTCAAGTTGCACGATTCTCTTCAGTCGTCATTGGTCCCGTTCTTGCAGTATCTTTTTCCGAACTTAACGATGTCGGCTATTTAATGTTTTACCGAAATCCTGATATTTACGGTTCACTCGTGAAATGGTCGTACAGGGAAATTCCCAAATCATTGCGACCATGAAGATGCTGTGTCTCATAGCTCGTGCGCCGACTATAACACCACGTTCAAACTGACCTAAATCTTGATAACCTGGTACTGTAGCAGAAGTAACCGATGTAACAACTCCGCCTGACGCTTGTCTTATATAGGCGTTGCCGACCACAGCGCCCTTTTCTGCCTGTTTACATATCTCTGTATGTGAATACGCACGCCTGTACCAGTTTCTTTGACACTTCAGTGTACATTCCCCAGTTGTTGACTTCTCCTCAATCCCCGTTAAATTTGGTTTATTCATTTCGCTGCTCTCATTATAATGATAAATGAACTGCAGTGAAACTTCCTACACAAACATTTACCTGGCTAGACACGTTGTATTGATAGCGCAACCTGTTGGCAGGTGCAGCAGGCTAAAAGGGTCCCGTGCCAGGCTTGCTGTAACACAAGCTGGCCTGCTTTAACCACTTGCTTCAGTGCACGTGTATTCTTGCGTCTCCGATATGGCAGGTTAGGGTGTTTTAGCGGTTGCGGCGAAAATAGAGGCAGGCAGCTGGGAGGAGAATTTGCACACTTTTGGTAGTACTCTCCGAGACAAGGCAGGTAAACACTCATCCTGAAAGGCATTATTTTTGAGATACTAACACTTGCACGCGAGAGGGAGTGAGAGTGGTTTGGTTGCGATATGAGCTGAGTCGTTGAATTGGCGCTGCGTGAAGGAGTCTATGATATCCTTTCGTGTCACATTAGTCTGAGCAGATGGGGGTCTTCAGTGAGCTGTGTGATTCGAATTGGGATGTACTACCCGACAAAGCAGACTGGTTAGCTTGGAGAATGATTGTGTTTACGCCTTATAAACGGAGAGGGGAACCAGTAAAAGCGTACAACTGCTGCTACACATGTCTCGGCGCCAATGTTGTGCATAGCGCAACGATAGATGCAAATGGACACTTTTGCTTGACAATACTCTTTGAACGATATCACGTTACCAGCCAGTAATCAGAGAATAATATGTATGAATCTACGAGTCGTCTAAATAAACCACTGGTTAATTTAAAACTTACCTGTCATATTTCCTTAAAAGGTTTCTCTTTCTTGAAACTACGTTGTCACATCCGTGTGTGATAACAGGTTTATTGAGATAAAATTTAGAATTGTATTTCTATGTAGAGAACACTCCCTCTACCACGTGGATCACGCAGGTCAGAACAGATCGGAAAACGGAATACCTGATGATATATCTTAAGGTGCCAGTTACCTCAAAGTAAAGTCATTCACATTGCTAGGCCTTCGTGGAGGGGCTTATCTTCGATAGCTGGACCTGATCAGTTTACCTGTCATCCATACAATAGTGCCAGGATCAACAGTGTGAGGTAGTCGGGAATGCATAGCGTCCGACTGACGCTCTGTAAGTCGTGCCTCCGATCCTACTCGTGTACTTGTTTATTTACTTTTGTTGGCGTCTATGTGCTACGATGTATCGGAGAGAAAATAGGGGTGTACACAGCTCAGTTTAAATTAGACGCTCTACTGAGGCTGTGTGATTAATATACGAGAAAACAAGACTGCAGACTGTTCCTGACACAATTTCCCCCTTGAATTTATCGAAAATTAAATGCCACTGCGGGAAGGTGTCCTTCATACATTGTTCATGTTGCCAAAATAATTTATCGTATTGTTTCTAAAACCACTACACGCTAAAATTTAGACATCGTAACATAATAAATAATTTTTATGCACCTTCTGCTTATTGATTACGAAATAAATTGTATTTCACCACTCTGCCGTCTGTTATCTAATCAACACAACTAAAGCGGTTATCAGACCCATCAACACTTAAAGGAGGGCAAGAATAAGGAAAAATAAAAAAAATGGTGAACATTCGTTTAGCAGTAAGATCGAAACAGTGAACGTCAGTGTACTAGTTTGTGACTTAACACACTACGTAACCACTACATAAATTTGACAACACCTAATTTCATTTGGTTGACATCTCACTGAGATGAATGGTTTTACGGTGAATTATAGGAAACTTTATACCACGTCACCATTCAGTCGACTCTCCGATCCTTGTGACCAACCACAGGCGCTCCCCTCGTGAGAGTTTTTACGCTGGCTTGGGAGTCAGTTCTCTACGCAGGAAGTTGTGAAAATGCAAAAGTTGTTGTTATGTCATTGTATCGTTTATAGTATCGTGGAAATCGTTGCAAAGTAACTTACTGTGTACACTTTGTTGCTATTTGTTTGGAGTAAACAAATTTCAAATGACCTCAGTACCGTGCGCTTCCAACCGTAATTCTCACACTAACACACGATCACCTCGTTCGGCATTAGCATTTCGTTTGCTTGTACCCATCCTGTATACAGTGTCACTGCCAGTTGGCCAGCTGCTTATCATTGACATTAATTTTAATTTTGTGAACAGCACGTTTCCACTGTGTGGTACCAACGTGCACAAATTTCGTTACAGTGGGGCTGTGTCTCGTCGCTTCACCAACCTAGCTCTGGTTAGAGTCAGGTGTATGCTTCGCTTTGCCGAGTGGTACTGTGTTTCTTGTGAACAAATCGTAGCATATACCCCCTCTCCCCCTTCCGATGTGTGCAGAGTTGGTGAAGAATTTCCGTATGTAACTTTTAGAATGCCCACAAAAATCGGCCGAAGAGTTTAACAGGTGTTACTTCGAGATGTGGATTGGTTCAATGTAGACAAAAGAAATATGTACTGAACCACTCGATGCGACTAATAACAGTGAAAACTAAATTGAAGCTATTTTTGTTAGTAGGAAGATACCATGACACATACCACAGTTTTCCAGTAATGTGCTTTGCAGTAACAAAGACTACTCCAACTGAAAATGACTACAGAGGGCAGACAATTTAATATTCAGTTAAAATGTACCTAGAGTGCTGACACGGGAAACTTCCCATCGCACCCCTCTCAGATAGAGTGGTAAGATGGCCCAATGGATACCCCGTCAATAACTAAACACAGATCGAGAATGAAAACAGAAAGATCGTGCACTGAACTGTGAAAAAATAAGCAATATAGAAATACTGCACGGTGCAAGCTTAAGAAGTGCAACACAAGGATAGTTGTGTGGTCACGGTGTTACTCTGCCAAGTGAAAGATTCGTCTTCAAACCTCCGTCCTGCCCAATTCTTTTTGTCACGAAATTATGAACTGTCCGTCGGACATTGGCGTGTCTGTTGTCCTTCTGTAGCCTTAGAAACTGTCCTGCTGTAAATTGGTTGTAGAATATGACTCAAGTGATAGCAATATATTACCGTCGCAAATAAATGTGACGAATAGTGAGAGCTGGCGAGACGCCGCGTAGACATCTCACAGAAATGAAAATAACTAGTAAACGGATGTGAACTAAGTCACGAGAAAGGAATAAAAGAGTCGGTCTTCCAAGCAGTGTAGAACAAATAGGAGGTACGCACGAATTGAGGTCCCTGCGGTACACCTCGCTGTTGCAAACGGACGTTACACCACGAGAGAGGCACAAGTTTGAATACAGCGAACAGACATGCCAATGACCGGACGGACTGTTCATTATTTTATGGTAAACGAGGGAGATTTGATCACGCATTTCCTTCCTCGCAGGCCATCACGGTGACCACATAACCACGACGCCGTAGCAATTCAAATTCGCTCGTCTGTTGCACATGTGGAGCTAAGACGGTTCGCAGTTTCTATTTCGCTTCTTTTGTCACAGTTCAGTAGACCTTCTCCCTGTTTTCATGCTTGATCTGTGTTCAGTGTTTAACGGGTTATCCACTGGACCATCTCACCACAAAATCTGAAGGGGTTGCGATGGAGAATTTCGCTTGTGAGATACAGAAAACATCAAAACTCACTGTCTATCCTACTGAAGTAGAGTCAGTGCAGCGAATGTGCTTATATCATCCTGCGAACAACCGGTTTGATCTCAGAAAGTATGCGTTTCCGGATCCATGCCTACTGGACTTGGTTTTTCTGCGATGAGTATTCCTTTTTTCAACAACCTCTATATTCATCAGCAATAGACCGACCGTAATTATTCACGGAGTGGATTACAGCTCAATGGCAGTAATGATTAGGCCGGGACAAAAAGCATAATCTGCTGATACGTATTACTTCAAATTCTTCCACTCAAAATGGAGAACATCATCAGTCCCACTGGGAGCCTAGAGTAGTCTTAATAAATTATGGTAAATGTCCAATTAAATTTTTGAAACATGTGTTACCCTAATAACGCCATCTGGCTCGGTAATTTTAATGACAATGCAAATGCTTATACAAGTGCAACTGGAAATTCCTTGGTACGTTCCTAAAGGAAACATATTAACAAAATTTACCCAGGAATACCGTTGCATTAATGATCCGTTATGTACTAAGTCTCATCACGTACACGAAATTCGTGCAAGACAACGTATTTGCGACCGGAAACGAAATATTCAGGGCCAGGACTTTGAAATACTAACAAGCAATGAAGAAACGTTCAAGTGTGAAGACACTGATGGGACGACGTTGCTACTCTGGACTACGTGCATTAGTAACTGCCTAACATCGACGTACCTCAGCGCTGTAAACGTTACGAAAGACGGTAGAAGAGTGTATGGCGAAGTACGGCAAGTTCATTTCATGCTGAAGCAAGACTGTTAAAAGAGACCATGTAGCCGGCCGAAGTGACCGTGCGGTTCAAGGCGCTGCAGTCTGGAACCGCAAGACCGCTACGGTCGCAGGTTCGAATCCTGCCTCGGGCATGGATGTTTGTGATGTCCTTAGGTTAGTTAGGTTTAAGTAGTTCTAATTTCTAGGGGACTGATGACCTCAGCAGTTGAGTCCCATAGTGCTCAGAGCCATTTTTGAGACCATGTACCACAACAATAACCAGTTCAGATGCAGACATACAGTACAAAGCCATGTGGTTGTTACGTCAAACAAAGTGAATCGTAGATTGTGGTAGAAAGATATCATAACATTCTAAAAGAATACTTACAGGATAGACAAACTGATGTTGCTTATTACTGTTCCGTCTGAAATACGGCACAATAGCCATTAGTGGTGTAGTTATTTGACAAGACAAAAAAAAATTATGCAATGAAAGTGTCTTCCTGTTCACGGATGTGATAATCACAACTACATATCGCCGTCTACTTGGGCACATCTTTCCGCGCTGATCACAAAGAAATGATGGGTTTTGGAAATTCGAAAAAAAAAATGCAACAAACGAAAGTGATTCACGGGAGGGGTACGGATTAATCACAGAGAATCCTGCGAACCCCAGACGAGTACATGAAACAGCGTTCTTAGACTGCGAGTCTGCATCATTCGTCGGGACACTGCAACACAAAATCCGAGCCCAGAGTGGTTTCCTGTTACTGCCACGTTGTTTCAAACTGAAATTTTCGTTGTGAGCACCTAACCGGCTCCTGCAGTTTTAAATCCCTGAACTCGGCTGTACGTCCCACGATCGGCTACTGAGAGATGAAAGACGCATATAGCCGGGCAATGCAACCTGTCATAACTGTTGTGTTACTTTTTATCTGCACGAAAAAAAATGACGAGCGGAGAGCTTACGTGCTCACGAAATAAGTGGAGAGGAATACCTGAGGCGTTTCAGCACGTTTTGAAGTGTAAAGCTGAAGCTCCTGCACTGTTGCAACCGAGGGAAACGTGTATAGAGAAGTGACGACGAGGTGTGCGTTGTTTAATTTTCATGTTGTATCCCAACAAAATGGGCGTGTGCTTTACGATGAGACAAATAACGTGCTAGGTTGTTTTTAGGAAGCACATGGGAGTTGCGCCTCGCCGTGCCCACTCAAATTCAGTAACATTTCTGCAAGCATTTCCATGACGCGCTCAAGAAGCGATTGCAACACTACAGCTAATAATAAGAGACTTAGAATTTACGTGGAAACAGAGAGCATTCGTGCATTTGATAATGATTTTTGATAATGCATGATAGAATAATTTGGCAATTTGGCGTAAGCTAAAGGAATAAAAGGGTATACCATTTTCCTTACGCAGAAGCAGAGTGGAATATCCATCACTAATGGGATGCTATGGAAGACCAATACCTGGAAAGTTTTCACCAGCGTCATTTAAATTGTACATTAAAGAGGCAATGGAGGAGGGAAATGATCATGCCGATGTTCGTGTTATGTGTCACATACAGAAACGTAGCATAATAAGTAAGCAGTGGTCACCGAAGGTACACAGGAACTGCGTAGGGTGCTTAATGAAAAGGAACGTCCGCTATCAAATACCTGTAACAAGAATAACCAAATAAGAACGTGCTGAACACACATTATTGATGGCCAAAAGTTAAATTTGCTCTCCTGAAGCGGTAGATCCATTTTGCTAATTTGGGAGTGGAACAAATAAAGTAAGACGCAGGAATAGTCTTTTGTAAGTACAGGCCCACGGCCTCAGTGAATTTCTTGACGGAATTGCTGGATAGGCTGTTACCTTATTTTGAAATATTATGTTTCATAATTTTGCGCTTAATTTGCTCCCATAAGGCGTTATCAAGGTACATCAAAGGAAACACTGGGATTCATGTAGCATGAATCACTGATATACGAAACATAAGGACAAAGGGGAGTACCCATGCTCAAATCGTGCTCCGGCACTCGGCCAGTGCACATCGCGCGGTGACGGGCGGTAGCGCGGGCCAGTGTTTACGTCGCGAGCAGTGCTGCGGTGGCGAGCTGCGCAGCGTGTGCGAGCGCTGTTAACGTTTGTTTCTGTACCACTGTTGTAAGTAAGATGTCGACAATTAACAGAGCGAACAGCGTTCAGTGTGTTTTCGATCGTGCTGCCTTGCGACCGACGGCTTTCGAAATCCATGAGTGGATTTTTGAGGATCTGAAATTGCCGGAAGATATAGTCGACACGTTCCAGTTGGACTTTGTGCAGTACTCGTTATTTATCAAATTTATTTCGAGTGACACTTATGAGAAATTCGTTGAGGAGCATGCTGGTGTGAGACCATTTCGTCATAATGATGGCAGTATTAGCAATGTCCAAATCGTGCCTTCGGGATACGGAGTGAGAACCGTCAGGGTATTTAATGTGCCGCCTGAGTGCCCTAATGACCTGATAGCACGTTCTCTGTCACTGTACGGCGTTGTTTTGTCGGTTACCAATGAAAAATGGTCGAGTGCATATCGCTACCAAGTTAACAGCGGGGTGCGAAGTGTACATGTGGACTTAAAAAAGCATATACCTTCGTATGTTACCATTGGCGGCTGTCGTGCACAGGTAACTTACATTAGGCAACCCCCTACCTGTTCGATCTGCCATTCAACAGAACATCTGCGGATGAACTGTACACGTCGACGTCCATTTCAACTTCCACGGGAACGTCCTGCAGACGGTAGTGAAAAGCTTGTTCCGCTATTGAGTGAGGTAGTCGCGGGGACGGTACCACCACCTCGGCAGCCGGAACGTGTTAGCGAGGCGGAGATGCCAGTTCAGGTGGAATGCAGTGCCCAAGACATTTGCGGTAGGACGGACGTCGATCCGGCACCGTCATCCTCACCGGGGCAGTTACCGCCGGATAAGAACGATGCGCCAGCCACCTCTGAAACTAAGCCGTGTGAGATACAGGAGCGGGTGCAGATCAGTTTGCCTCAACCGCCCCTATCGGTAGAGACTGCAGCAGACACGAAGAAAGGCCGCCGAAGGAGAAGCAAAGGGAATAGTAGCAAAGAGGAAAAGTCGGATGATTTGAGACCCGTACACATGTCAGAAAGTGGCAGCGAGACTGAACCTCAATCTTCTTGCTCCGTGCGCTGCGAGGACACCGCGAGGCAAGAACGCATTCGTGAACAGACCAAACACCTGAAGGCACTACTGAGCGCTGAGAGGGAACAGAGCACCGTAACGGCTAAGAGGAAGAGCGAGCAGAGCAGCGAGCAGCTGCAGCAGCGCTCCCGCAGGAACTCGCTGACGTCAGTCGCAGCCCCGCGTGGTGGTCAGGCGGATGCGACCACGTTGACAGACTCAGCCGGCGGTGGCGGGCAGGGCGGCGCGCGCACCGCGAAGCACCCCGACAGCAATGAGCCGTGGTGGCAGCAGGACGAGGAGATGCAGCAGTAGCTGCTCTCGCGCATGATCATCGCGCTGCGACATTTCCACTCTCTGAGTACTCCAGACGTTCCCAACGAGTTTGATTCAAAGCCGTCGAGAAGGACGATCCAACACAGAGCTCATTGTCCTCTGAACCATCATGTGCGATAGCCAAACGTACAACGTTACCACACTTAACGTCAATAGAATTCACAGTGCGGTGAAACTCCGTTCGCTAACTGATTTCTTGTATGGTACCAGCGTTGACATTGCCCTCCTACTGGAGGTAATCACAGTCTTAGAAGTGCCCGGTTACGTTCTCATTGATAACATCAATCTCCAGGATGCTGTAGGCACTGCCATACGTCTGCGCGACGGTATACCATTTACGGATGTGCAGCGGCTGCCTAGTGGTCGTGGCATTTCTCTTCGAGTGAATGGTGTGCAGATTGTTAACGTGTACGCTCCCTCAGGTAGCACTCATAAGAGAGATCGCTCAACATTTTATAAAAACGAGGTTCCCATTCTTCTTAGCGCTTATCGTGCACATCTCATCCTCGGTGGTGACTTCAATTGTGTGCTTAACGACAGAGACCAAACTCCTCACACGAACAGATGTATCGAACTTGAACATTTAATTCATGGCTTGCGTCTTCACGATACATGGCAACAACTGCACGGTGAACGGGTAGCGTACACCTTCGTAACTAGTCATTCTGCCAGTCGGTTGGATAGGATCTATGTGTCCGAGGCCCTCCAGCGACACGCTGTGAACTGTGACATAGCTCCTGTCAACATCTCCGACCATTGTGCGTATCAGTGTTACCTTAACCTACGCCGCCAGCAAATATACCGCGGGAAAGGCTACTGGAAATTGAATGTCAGCCTTCTGCAGGATGCCCAACTTGAAGAGGAGGTGAACATGACGTGGCAACAGCTCCAGCGGCAACGACGTCGTTACGATAGCGCTCTCCAGTGGTGGACTCAGTGTGCTAAGCCTAAATTACGCCTCACCCTCATGAGTTACGCCCGACAAAAAAGCTTTTGTCAGAAACAGACTATTGAGCTTTATTATCGCTGTTTGAGAGAACTGTACAGTCGCGCTAACAATCCTTCTGGCGATATCGACATAAAGATCAAACGATATAAAGCGAAAATCACGGCGATATAACGCCAACGAATGCAAGGCATCATCGTGCGAGCCCACCCCAAGGACGTTGCCGCTGAAGAACGGGCCTCTCTGTACCACATCCTGAGAACGACGAAACGGTGTAAAGCCATGTTGATTGAAGCCGTTGTTGATGACTCTGAGAATGCCATCACGAAGCAACGTGACATCATCTCGCACGTCTACGACTATTATTGTCAACTTTACAAGAAGCAAGCCGTTGATGAACACTCGTGCGACGATTTTCTTAGGACCTTGAGCTGTCGCTTGTCGCAACAGGATACTGCAAATCTGGAATCTCTTTTCACAGAGGACGAAATCCGACTGGCGGTCCACAGTGCAAAGAAAGGGAAGTCACCAGGACCCGACGGTCTCAGCGCTGAGTTTTACCAGCGTTACTGGAACCTCCTCGGTCCGACGCTCCTCGAGATCGCGAATGAACTCTGGCACCTGGAAGTTGTACCCAAGGCATTTACGGAAGGTATCATCCTGCCCTTACCGAAAAAAGGGAACAGCAGGAAGGTCGAAAACATGCGACCCATCACACTCCTGAATGCCGACTTCAAAATCATCACCAGATCGATTAAGCTAAGGATGCAAACCGTTATGTACAAGGTTTTGGGCAGTTACCAGTACAGTGCAGTGCAAGGCCGAAGTGCAATCTCAGCAGCCTGCGATTTGAGGGACATCATCTGTTCGTATGCTGAAACCAAGGGACAGGGCGCTCTGATCTTTCTAGATTTTGAGGAGGCTTATGACCGTGTACGTCATGACTTGCTCTTTAAAAGCATGAAGAAACTAGGTTTTGGACTTCATCTCATAGAATTAATTTGCAAACTTACTACAAACGCCTCTTCACGGATTCTTATTAATGGCCATTTTACAAAAGAAATTTCCATTGAGCAATCCGTCCGCCAAGGATGTCCTCTGTCAATGATTTTGTACGCCATTGCAGTGGAGCCGCTACTGAACAACTTGGCGCATAGCGGGATCGGACTTAGCGTCCAGTCTGTCACTATCCCATGCATTGAGTATGCTGACGATGTATGCGTAACTGTGTCATCATCGCAACAACTTCTGTCAGCGGAAACTCTTTTACAAAAATTCACGTTTCTTTCAGGAGCAATACTCAATAGAACTAAAACCACAGCTTTGCAGATCGGTGGCGGTATCGGAGACATATCCCATGTTACCTGGTGCAAGGTCAAGGATTCTCACACAACCCTCGGTGTTACTTTTGAGGCCAAACCAGACAAATTCCTGACGAAGAACTGGTCACACATGCTTAATAAATTACGTGCTGCTTTGATACTTCACTCCGACCGTGACTTGAACATACTACAGAAAGTTAAGACCATCGAGATCGCCATTACGAGCAAGATGACTTATTTGGCGCAAATTCTTCCCATCTCCGACCATCTAGCCAAGAGTATACAACAAGCGTTATGTTGGTTTCTTTTTAGGGGGCACATTTTCAAAGTTCAATTCGATACCTTAACCTTACCTTCGTTCAAAGGTGGCCTTAACCTTATTAAAGTACACAAACAATGTGTCACCCTGCTCCTAAATCGCATCAGGAAGGAGTTCCGTACCCGGAGGACCAGTATCATCACAAACCTCATTCAGCGGTGGAAGCCTCATAGCCTTGACCCACCCGTTAATATCGCCGGCATTCCACTTGCTTACCGACATGTGCGACTGTACTACATGGAAATGAGCTACATTCGACACAACATCGTCGATAACGGAAGCCTGACGAACAGGAAGCTTTATGGCCTTCTCACGACAACAAACCACAGGAATCGTCTCGAAGAAAAACATCCACATACACATTGGAGTATAGTATGGCGGAATGTGCACAGCGACGTGTTACCGTCACGCGTCATAGCCGACTGGTATCTAACAGTCAACGATAAAGTAGCAACGAATGAAAAGCTACATAAAATTGGCCTTCATCCAACGCCCAACTGTGACACATGCGGAAGGGTCGATACGCTTCTTCATAGGTTCACGTGCGGACATGCAGAAGAAATTACTACATTTCTTCGTCAACGATTGTCGGTGATAGACCGTACGACGCCCTGTGGTGTAGATCTTTTAGAGATCATTCAGCCACAAAAACTGAGATATCCACGAGCAAAAAACAACGCTGCAACGTGGATCATGGGCCACACAGCATCGTTTATTATGCAGAATAGGCATGCTACTTTCCTCGACTATTATTCTTACATAGAAATTGAACACTTTAAAATGAGACAACACTGTGACTACAGGAGGATATTTGGAAATATGCTGAACATCATAATTAACGGTTAAATGCTTCAAATACAATCTTTCGGATCGCAGAGGTTGCCAGTGACCTGTATGTACGACTCCCATTTGCTTCCTGGGACTTTAGCACTTGCCGCAATTTTACGATACTATTCAGATGCTCACCAATGCAGAAGGCATTTTTTTCTTTCCCATTTTCGCTTTCACATTTCCCTTCTCTCGCGGAGCAACCTTCCTTCAATTATGAAGTGATAGTATTTTGTGCACCATAACAATTTCTGTTTACTACTTGGCAAAAAAAAAAAAAAATTAATAAATAAATAAATAAATAAAAAAATGGTCTAGGGGTAACGTCTTTGATTCATAATCAAAATGTCTTCGGTCCCGGGTTCGATCCCCGCCACTGCCTAAATTTTGATAAATAATCACCATTGGCGGCCGCAGAATTCCGGCATAAGAAGTCACCCTCATTCTGTCAACGGCCTTGTCAAAGAGGGCGGAGGAGCGGATAGAGGTTCAGGGCACTCTCTTGTCCTAGGGGTGGGAAATTGCCCCTAAAGGCGGAAGAATTAGCAATGACCAACGACATTAGGATGCAGAAGGCAATGGAAACCACTGCATTAAAGACACGTAACGTGTATCCACAGGACAAGTGGCCTGTATTTGTAGAAGTATCGTGATGATCTCTCCATTGGCAAAAGATTCCGGATTAGTCCCCCATTCGGATCTCCGGGAGGGGACTGCCAAGGGGGAGGATACCATGAGAAAAAGATTGAGTAATTAACGAAAGGATAACGTTCTACGAGTCGTGGCGTGCAATGTCAGAAGCTTGAACGTGGTAGGGAAACTGTAAAATCTGAAAAGGGAAATGCAAAGGCTCAATCTAGATATAGTAGGGGTCAGTGAAGTGAAGTGGAAGGAAGACAAGGATTTCTGGTCAGATGAGTATCGGGTAATATCAACAGCAGCAGAAAATGGTATAACAGGTGTACGATTCGTTATGAATAGGAAGGTAGGGCAGAGGGTGTGTTACTGTGAACAGTTCAGTGACTGGGTTGTTCTAATCAGAATCGAAAGCAGACCAACGCCGACAACGATAGTTCAGGTATACATGCCGACGTCGCAAGCTGAAGATGAACATATAGAGAATGTGTATGAGGATATTGAAAGGGTAATGCAGTATGTAAAGGGGGACGAAAATCTAATAGTCATGGGCGACTGGAATGCAGTTGTAGGGGAAGGAGTAGATGAAAATGTTACAGGAGAATATGGGCTTGGGACAAGGAATGAAAGAGGAGAAAGACTGAGTTCTGTAACAAATTTCAGCGAGTAATAGCGAATACCCTGTTCAAGAATCGCAAGAGGAGGAGGTATACTTGGAAAAGGCCGGGAGATACGGGAAGATTTCAGTTAGATTACGTCATAGTCAGACAGAGATTCCGAAATCAGATACTGGATTGTAAGGCGTACCCAGGAGAAGATATAGACTCAGATCGCAATATAGTAGTGATGAAGAGTAGGCTGAAGTTCAAGACATTAGTCAGGAAGAATCAATACGCAAAGAAGTGGGATACGGAAGTACTAAGGAATGACGAGATACGTTTGAAGTTCTCTAACGCTATAGACACAGCAATAAGGAATAGCGCAGTAGGCAGTACAGTTGAAGAGGAATGGACATCTCTAAAAAGGGCCATCACAGAAGTTGGGAAGGAAAACGTAGGTACAAAGAAGGTAGCTGCGAAGAAACCATGGGTAACAGAAGAAATACTTCAGTTGATAGATGAAAGGAGGAAGTACAAACACGTTCCGGGAAAATCAGGAATACAGAAATACAAGTCGCTGAGGAATGCAATAAATAGGAAGTGCAGGGAAGCTAAGACGAAATGGCTGCAGGAAAAATGTGAAGACATCGAAAAAGATATGATTGTCGGAAGGACAGACTCAGCATACAGGAAAGTCAAAACAACCTTTGGTGACATTAAAAACAACGATGGTAACATTAAGAGTTGCAACGGGAATTCCACTGTTAAATGCAGAAGAGAGAGCAGATAGGTGGAAAGAATACATTGGAAGCCTCTATGAGGGTGAAGATTTGTCTGATGTGATAGCATAAGAAACCTGAGTCGATTTAGAAGAGATAGAGGATCCAGTATCAGAATCGGAATTTAAAAGAGCTTTGGAGGACTTACGGTCAAATAAGGCAGAAGGGATAGATAACATTCCACCAGAATTTCTAAAATCATTGAGGGAAGTGGCAACAAAACGTTTATTCACGTTGGTGTGTAGAATATATGAGTCTGGCGACATACCATCTGATTTTCAGAAAAGCATCATCCACACAATTCCGAAGACGGCAAGAGCTGACAAGTGCGAGAATTATTGCACAATCATCTTAACAGCTCATGCATCGAAGCTGCTTACAAGAATAATATACAGAAGAATGGAAAAGTGAATTCAGAATGCGCTAGGTGACGATTAGTTTGGCTTTAGGAAAAGTAAAGGGACGAGAGAGGCAATTCTGACGTTACGGTTAATAATGGAATTAAGGCTAAAGAAAAATCAAGACACTTTCATAGGATTTGTCGACCTGGAAAAAGCGTTCGACAATATAAAATGGTGCAAGTTGTTCGAGATTCTGAAAAAAGTTGGGGTTAGCTATAGGGAGAGATGGATCATATACAATATGTACAACAACCAAGAGGGAATAATAAGAGTGGTCGAGCAAGAACGAAGTGCTCGTATTAAGAAGGGTGTAAGACAGGGCTGTAGCCTTTCGCCCCTACTCTTCAATCTGTACATCGAGGAAGCAATGATGGAAATAAAAGAAAGGTTCAGGAGTGGAATTAAAATACAAGGTGAAAGGATATCAATGATACGATTCGCTGATGACATTGCTATCCTGAGTGAAAGTGAAGAAGAATTAAATGATCTGCTGAACGGAATGAATAGTCTAATGAGTAAACAGTATGGTTTGAGAGTAAATCGGAGAAAGACTAAGGTAATGAGAAGTAGTAGAAATGAGAACAGCGATAAACTTAAAATCAGGATTGATGGTCACGAAGTCAATGAAGATAAGGAATTCTGCTACCTAGGCAGTAAAATAACCAATGACGGACGGAGCAAGGAGGGCATCAGAAGCAGACTCGCTATGGCGAGAAAGGCATTTCTGGCCAAGAGAAGTCTACTAATATCAAATACCGGCCTTAATTTGAGGAAGAAATTTCTGAGGATGTACGTCTGGAGTACAGCATCGTATGGTAGTGAAACATGGACTGTGGGAAAACCGGAACAGAAGAGAATCGAAGCATTTGAGATGTGGTGCTATAGACGAATGTTGAAAATTAGGTGGACTGATAAGGCAAGGAATGAAGAGGTTCTACGCAGAATCGGAGAGGAAAGGAATATGTGGAAAAAACTGATAAGGAGAAGGGACAGGGTGATAGGACATCTGCTAAGAAATGTGGGAATGACTTCTATGGTACTAGAGGGAGCTGTAGAGGGCAAAAACTGTAGAGGAAGACAGAGATTGGAATACGTCAAGCAAATAATTGAGGACGTAGGTTGCAAGTGCTACTCTGAGATGATAAGGTTAACACAGGAAAGAAATTCGTGGCGGGCCGCATCAAACCAGTCAGTAGACTGATGACCAAAAAAAGAAAAAACATGGACAAAGTTGACGTTTTCGAGATGTATTACATAGCTCTATGAAACATGGACAACACATGGGAACAACTTCTACAGTGTAGTACTGAAGAAGGTAACTGAAAGAAATGCTTAATGAGGTGAACAGATATGACACTTTCAGTCAAAGCCAATAATTAGATGCAACTCAGGGAGATTTACGATGGCTACTGGACTTGACAAAAGCAGGACATCGTTCTTCATTGGATTTGTGTTCACAACAGACGCGCAATGTATGCTTTGCTACGTGCTCCCATCCTGATCACAAGTGTGATAAGAAGTTATTGTGATATGTCGCTTCATTTCTCCAACTCCGCAGTGTGGATGGTCGCTGGTGCACATCGAGGTGCTGCGATACGTCTCACCAACACGTCCCACACGTTCTCGATGGTAACTAAGTCGGAAGACTATCAGTACAGCCTATTCGCCGAAGATCCGTTGTAGGAGTCTCATGAGTAGCGGAAGGAATCAGTCGTGTGGTCCAAACTGCTACCAGCAGTCCAGGTAGCACTGCTGATGTAAGTAGGGAGTAACAGAGGAAGGTGTACAACGGTCAAGCAGCCCCAATTTGATGAAACGTTTTGGGTTTGCAAAAATCTGGAGAACCTTACATGTCATCATCTGCAGTGTCAGCACTAAAGTACGTTGGATTTAGTGCTGTATGGTGGTGATTTTAGTACTTGGAGTGTGATTCCCTTATATGTATTAAACTCGCTAAATGTGGAAGGATATCATTTCACAGCACTGTGCATATACACCGAAGCGCCAGAGGAACTGGTAGAGGCATGCGTATTCAAATACAGAGATGTTTAAACAGGCAAAATACGGCGCTGTGGTCGGCAACGCCTGTATAAGGCAACAAGTGTCTCGCGCAGTTCTCAGATCGGCTACTGCTGTTACAATGGTAGGTTATCAAGATTTAAGTGAGTTTGGACATGGTGTTATAGTCGGCGCAAGAGCGATGGGACAAAGCGTCTCTGAGGTAGCGATGAAGTGGGTATTTTCCTGTGCGACCATTTCACGAGTGTACTATGAATATCAGGAGTCCATTAAAACATCAAATCTCCGACATCCCTGTGTAACAACGAAAATGCAGGATGCATGTTACCTGCTACCGATATATATATTGAATTGTATGTAAATATATGTAATTAAAATGCTTTCTTTTCATAAGTAAGGACATTGCCTCACTGTATGTGTACATATAGGTAGAAGTCTTTTGACGTGTCATTGTATTTATCTGTGTTTTACTGTGAAACTTATAAGCTCTGGGGAAAAGCCAAAGGAATTGTTATTTGCATCGACTAGCAACGATAATAGTAGTGCTTGTGCGTTGTAGAATCTTTGGGTAGCGGGTTGTTGCGCAGAGCGCGTGGAGAGAGACGGGTTCCAGCGCTTGTAGTGTGCGGAAGTGCTGTGTCAACGGTCTCGCAGCAGAGCGTATCATTTCGGCGGCATCATGTACGCTCGCCGGCCAGATGACTAGTAGCAGGAGGAAGGACAGTGGACGGGCGGAAGAGGCTGTATTAATTACGATTGCCCATCTCTGTAATTAGCTGTGGCCCCACAATGTGCTACTGTCTTCAACAACAGCAGCAGTTCCAGCAACACAGATTCGTCGTCGGCTCCGAGTTCCGTCGCACGCACAGCACTGAGGTAAGACTGTTCATGGGTAGAAAGTATTAAAGCTAACCAAGCAACACAACTGAATGTGTTTTGATTAATGAACTTTATTTAAATAATAGTCAGTTAAATTCAGGGTGATTGTGTCCTCATTGCCCCCATACATTTTTACCAAGCAGGATCCCTGTTCCATTTTTTTTTCTTATATGCTGACAGAAGTTTGAGAATCTATCAGTGGAAAAAATCCAAATCTAAAGAAAATGCACAAATGAAGAGTGCGAAATTTTTATTTATTTTACATATAGCTTGGAGTACATGGCTGTTCATTTTGGTACATATCCTAGTATTTAAATCTGTTCAAGTCAGTGAAAAAGACAATAATATGAAATCCAGTTTGAAAATTAAGTAACTGCAAAAGTAAAAAGTACTTGCCTTTCTCTAAATTTCTTTGATGATGTTATATTGAGGTATCTGAAAGTCATTGTTCATGTAACGATCTTCAATACTAACATACAGTTTAAGTGGATATTTTCAAATCATTACTCGATTGCCTATTCTAAAATTTAATGACCCACTTAACATAAAAGTGACTTCTCAGTTTTCTTAATCATTACATACTCACTTAAAATTAGTGTCAAAAAACGTCATAAACTCGTTTTTTCTTTCCCATAATGTTGTACAGGATTTTGGATGTAAATCGCCCTAGTGGGCTGGCGACCGTAATTATTTCCTTTTCGTTCATTAGTGTAACTTTCAGATTCATGATCAGTGGTACCCCTTTATTGTCCCGAGTTTTCGTGAGTGAATACACAAAATTACTTCAATTTTTCCAAATTGTAGCCCTGTTCGGTTTAATTACTTTTTTTATTTTTAGTACTTTTCTATCAGAAAGATCGGTTGTACTTTTTTCCCCTACTTATTGGTATTACTCCTTCGGGAAAGATAGCCTTATCGAATTAGAAAAATTCCATTAGGTATACACGCGATCCACGGTCATATTTCATATTGCAAGCAGGATAGGCCGATTAGTAAGAGGGAGGGAAAACATCCCGCGAGAACGGGATCAACGACGACTGAAAAGAATTGTTCATCATGATAGAAGTACAGCCCTTCCACAAACTGCTGCCTATTTCTATGCTGGGCGATCAACAAGTGTCCGCGTGCGAACCATTCTACGAAATGTCATCGATATGGTCTTTCGGAGCCGAAAGGCCGCTAATGTACCCTTGATGACTGCACAACACAAGGCCTTCGGCCTCGCCTGGGCGCGGCAGAACCGACTGACTGTTGATGACTGAAGACGTGTGTGGTCGGTCGAATCCCGTATGAGATTGTATCGAGTTGATGGTCGTGTTCGAGTATGGAGACAACCTCATGAATCCATGGACCTTGCATGTTAGTAGCTGACTGTTCAAGCTGGTGGAGGCTCTGTAATGGTGTAAGACATGTGCAGTTCAAATCACGTAGGACCCGTCATGCGTCTAGATGCGACTGTGACAGACACGTGACACGTACGTTAGCATTCTGTTTGATCACCTGCATCCATTCATGTCCATTGTGCATTCCGGCGCACTTGGACAATTCCAGCAGGACAATACGACACCCTACGCGTCCTGATTTGCTACATAGTGGCTCTTGTAACGCTATTCTGAGTTTAAACGCTTCCGCTGGCCACATCTACGATGCCTGGCCACGTGCTGTTCAGAAGAGATTTCGACCCGCTCGTACTCTTTCGGACTTACGGACAGACCTGCAGCATTCATGATGTCAAGTTCCCTCTAGCACTACTTTAGACATTAGTGGTGTACATGCCACGTCGTGTTGCCGCACTTCTACACGCTCGCGGGGCCCCTACAGGTGTACCCGATTCTTTGGCTCTTCAGCGTAGGAGAGGAACTTGCCAGGGACGATGGCTGTTCGTATCAACATCACAATGCATCTTATCATAAACAGAATCTGTGAGGGAACTTTTTGCTAACAATAACATTCGATAAATGGAGTGGCCTGCCCAGATCCTCGATCTCAATCCAACGGAACGCCATTGTAATGATTTATAACGTGTATTTCCATCAAGTGTACTACTTCTAGAGTTCATGATTAATAGTACTAACGCGTTCTTCAACAACTGCAGCACGTACTGATAAAGCGTCGGAATACAGGTTGTCCGTCGATTCACTCCCATTATCCATCGTAGAGGAGGGTGTTTACCGTCCTTGAAGTACTAATTTCACTGGATTCACGGCAGAAGTGGAACGCATAAGTCGTATATGATACATAATGTAGGGACCTGCATATTTGATGCACACTCATTCTGTACCGAAGGCAGACAAAGAAAGTTACTATATTTCGTCTGTTGTTAATCGTATATGCTGTCACTAGCCTCTTGTTAATAAGGAGCCATATTTGTATAAAATTCTCCTCAAATCTTTTACAGTCAAGAAGAAATTCGAGCTTTCGAGAATTTGCGCTCTCGTTGTAATGAAGTGGCAAGCTAATTGATGGCATCAACGCATACAACTTGATTAGATGCCTACTATACAAGATGTGATTTATTTATTTATTTATTTATTTAGCGTATGGCTCATAACATCACAGTATATATTACAGAAACAACACGATTTAAGAAATATCACATATGTATAAACAGAGCAATAAATAACAGTTTGTATATAAGAACACCGCCAATTGTAAATTTACACTCACAGAAGAGCAATCACAATCAGACGTCCAGCTTAGATAATAGATAGTCGAGTGCCTCTTGGGTCGCCATTAGGAAATCCCGTGGGTCGCCCTCGTATGCCCTTAGTGGGCATTCCTGAACGATGTGTTTGACCGTCTGTCTCTCAGCGCCACAGTCGCAAGCGGCCGAAGGAAGTTTACCCCATCTGTGTAAGGAGTCGGCGATGTGATGACTGGTAGGAATAGGAATTAACGATTTTAAATCAGATACTGGCCTTATGTGTCATCTTATGGCAGTTTACTGAATGATATTTGCGTGCAAATAATCCCGAAACCCTGCCTAGGAAGACAGAGAAAGATGACAGACATTTTGGACGATGCCACCCAGGCAGGCCCAGAGTACCACGTGGAGGCGTTCGAAGTAATCTGGTCCACATAATCCGGCAGTATTCAGTTGTCAAGAAGAAAAGAAGATAGCAGACAGATTTTTAAGTGGATTAAGAATTTCCAAGGACATAGGGCTTGACACATTGTTCTAAATTGAACAAAATCGACGTATGTGAATGTAATTGCGTAACTGTACTAAGTGATCAGATTGAAGTTTTCACTCTGCAGCGGAGTGCGCGCTGGTATGAAACTTTCTGGCAGATTAGAACTGTGAGTCGCACCGAGACACGAACTCGGGACCTTTGCTTTTCGCGGACAAGCGCTCTACCACCTGAGCTACTCAAGCACGACTCACGATTCGACCTCGCAGCTTCGTCTGGCACACACTTTTAATCTGCCAGGAAGTTATATATATATATATATATATATATATATATATATATATGTGTGTGTGTGTGTGTGTGTGTGTGTGTGTATGTGTGTGTGTTATTGATTGCCTAAGATATAATATGGGGGGTCCATTAAGAAACAACATAAGATTATGTTGAAACTAATATTTGATTACGTTTTAGAATGTCTAATAGTATTTGCTTTTATGAGCCCTGCCGTACACTCATACTCATGAAAGTCGTTTTTCAATGTCTATTGTTGCCATATGTAACTGATTGCGTAAGAAATAATACGGGGTGCTGAAATGCTTAAGGGAGCCACCCTGCATACATTGTTATGGTTGAACCTCTTTGGCATTCATATGCAATGTGTGTTACTTATCATCCAATGTGTGAAAAGCAGACGGCCCGGCAAAATTTAAGTTCCTGATTCGCTTCTGAAAATATCTTTCTCTGCCTAGAGACACACTAATAGTTCACTGTGCTAGCTAGCCCTGGCGTCGTGAAGAAACGTTAGTGAACATTTTGTCTCTAACTGAAGTTCTTCCCCGTGACGTGATCGCTCACCACTAGACTTAATTAACGCGCTGGTAACAGAATTTCAGAACATTACTGAGACAGTGGCTACATAATTTTTTAGAACATTGGTGTGTGATTTAATGATGCTGACTGTTTCGAAAGACAGTTTCTAAAGTTCAAGACTATGATCAATCTCATTAAATTCAGATTTTTAATGCGTACGGAAATTACTCATGCAGACAGCTGTCATATCTTCTCCTTTCACATTATGCTGATTAGGAAGGGAGCGCTAAAGGTCAAGTTTTCTCGTTGAGAAATGTAAAAAACGGAAATTAAGTACTCAAGCTGAATAATCTTAAGATCCATCACCACGAAATATAGCTTCAAACATTAGGTCGAGAAGAAAATTGCCAACTACATCCGCTATCAGTGACACGTCTATGTCTTCAAATCAACCCATAAATCGACAATATTTCCCTACCATGTATCGTAAAATATGTTACAGGACAGAGCTCTGTACGACAGATATATCTATCCCTTTCCACAAAATGAGATGTCACGTTTTTCTAACCTCTCTATTGCATTTGTTTCAAGAATCTTCTTCCATGTGTTGTCATTTTTATCAAGTTAGTTAGACATTCATTTCAGTCGACACTGCCTATAAATAAAGAATTATTTCGTCGCCCAGTGGTCCGGGCACGAAAGATTATTTATAAAAGGCAGGCCACTATACGAAATTTCAGGACAGCTTCGAATACTTTGTGATACTTTTGGATCAAAAAATTTCAACTCCTACTGTCTGCCAGCATATTTCTCGTAGCACAAGCACATTACCTACGTGTTTTTCCCATTTGTATGTTAAGATAAAGTTCTGGTTGGTATTAACATGTGGAAAAAGCCTCGTTGAACGCCTTAATATTTTGGAATAAACATTACATACCCTACAGAGTAGTTAACTTTTGCACATCATTCATTTCAGCAAAACGTACGCTTCGTTCCTTTGAAAGGATTATTTACAAATCTACTCATTAGTGTACATACCATACGTTAATTCTGCAATGGAAGAGGAGGTATGTTATATTCGCATGAAGACAGATCTTTTCGCTCTTCAGTGCTGCGGGAAATGGGAGAGGTTAATTTAAAAAGGAAAGTTTTCCATCAACGCCGTCACAAAAAGGAAGGTAAGTGGCTAATGGAACGATAATCTAATAACGGAGTGCTTTTATTAATATGTAAAGCTAATACGAAGAGGCAGTAAATTAACTTTAGCTACTATAGCTTAATTCATTGTTAAATGGAGAAGCCTGTGAAGTAAATCAATGCTGCATAAGTTCTT
Organism: Schistocerca piceifrons; assembly: GCF_021461385.2. Classification (NCBI taxonomy): domain Eukaryota; kingdom Metazoa; phylum Arthropoda; class Insecta; order Orthoptera; family Acrididae; genus Schistocerca; species Schistocerca piceifrons. The sequence continues at coordinate 53,938,442 of NC_060138.1, forward strand.
TCACTTTTTACTTCCAATATTTGCTTGGCTGATGGAATTCAGGTAACGCTGGTGGCAGTTAAATTTCCGTTCATCAATACCGCAACAGAAGATCTCGAATTACTTGAGATGAAAGCGCTGTGTATTATTAAATAATGCCTCCATCTGAAGTGATCTGACAGTTCCTTAACTGCATATTCAGTGCCACTGCTTTGTCCCTCAAAATTGTTCATTAAATGATAAATAATGAAGGGTCTATGCATATAGCAATTCATCTGTAAAATTTTGTCTATGTGTTAACGACTTTTTGTGATTCCTTTGAGATAAAGAATATGCACGGTTCACGCATCCTGAGAATCAAGGATCTCAACGGGTTTTACCTGTTTTCACTATAGATAATGGCGTGATATCCATACCGTGAATTCCAAGAACGTATGAAAATCTCTACGGTAATTCTTGATACCAGACCGCACGTACAAAAAAAAAAAAAAAAAAAAAAAAAGGAGCAGGGTACTTCAGTTTATATTTGTAGATATAGAAGATTAAATGAAATATTCACTAAAACATTTCACGAAGAATGGACACACTCCATATTTTTCTTCGTTTTCATCCAAAAAGATTTCATCTGATACGCGTCGTCCACATAGCTACTCCCAGGCTTTTGCTTTCTCTTACATTCTATCGTTCTGCATTTGCTGCAGTTTTTGTCCTCTTCAATTCGCATCACCCTTCACCTTCTCTCTCCAACTTCTTTGTCGATCTTCCAGTAGGTCTTCTTCCAGATTCTGTCTATACCAGTGCTGTTCTTGGTATGGTAGTCGGCTTTCCTCACTGTTCCAACGAAGTGAATAAGTGAAACAATTCCGCCTATTTCTCGCCATAGCCTGCTTTTGGGGATTGATCTAAAGTATATTTTGCATTGTTTCATGCCTTACCCTGTTTCTTCTTGTGTTATGCAGGACCCTTCGTAGAACGCGCATCTCTGTCATTAATATTCAACCCAGGTCTTTCATTGTCTAACATTCTGATGTATTAGTGGAGATTTGTGTATATCGTGATTTGTATATCATGCTCTTTGATTCAGCAGGATTTTTGAAATACCACTAAAGATAACGAAGACCAAAAAATTCGATTTGCGGAAAAATCGTGTAATCGCACATTTTTGCACTGTGCTGGGAGGTAGTGTCATGCGGGAATGAGCGTTAGGATGGGTGCCTGGGCGGCGTTTAAGGTTTTTTTTTTTTTTTTTAACTCCTGCAGCTTCTAGCGGACGTGCTTCTGAATAGAAAATTAAATTGCTGTAAATTTCGTAGAAAGATGTCGTATTCGTTTCTCTGTAGAACTACCGGTTTTCAAAAAATGTTGCAGAGGGTGAAAAAATCGCAGAGTACTGAAAATATTTCTTAAATGATATAAAATCTGTGTTTACGTTAAATTAGAGTGGGTTAAAAAATGTAGGTGCAGCAGAGCCGCTAGTGACGAAAAAATGTTCTTTCACGGGTGTACCGTGATGGTGGGGTGAAGTGTGTGGGGATGCAGTGCGTGGGAAAGTAGGTCGCCGTATTGTATTCATGAACTTCCCTCCTTCATAAGTCTGTGAACTAGTGGAGCAGAGGATTACCCTCTCTGTCTACCCTTTTACGCCACAAGCAGCAACTGTAGGGAGCCTCAGAAACTTATGTGGACCATCCACAGCGTTCCCTTCAATCACTTCTGACAGTGCACGGACATGTGCAAGGAGTGTTTAGTTTGTACTAAATGCGTTAACTCTACATGGACTGCAGATAGTAGTTACTAATAACACTAACGCAAGTAATTAGTATGCACAGAATCTGAATGAACCTCTGCACACTTTTCTACGCTGCTAGAGAGGAAATTGGTTGTTGGTCATCCTGTACACCTTCGCGCTTCGACCCCACATCTCTCAGCCTTCAGCGTGTGACATCCTCGGAACACAGTTCTCCCCTTAACAAAGCTCTACTCCGCTTACAGAATTTAGAGACTTTTAATATTTGTTTTCAAACTACTTCATTTAAATTTAAACATTAATTTGAAATTGTTGGAAATTTATTTATAATAACTGCGATTCATCCGTGCTGTTCAACGCCGAAACTGTGAGTCTTAGGGCAATAATCAGGATGACTGTTTCTGTAGGAAAATTTGCGGAGTTTAATTTTAATCTAGAAAACATTGTCACTAGGAGTGGCGGTTTTCGCGTTATTCAAGACAAACATAGTAAACTGATCTTCAAACGCCCATTCTCCCCTCTCCCCTCCACACGGTTCTCGTCTAATCAGTCTGGTGTATTAGTACGTTGTTCATGCCATTCCCTCTTTAGCACTGTGAAAAATTTTTGCGACTGCACAATATTTTCTCCTATTTTTCCTTCGTTGACTGCATTAATTGCGTCTGATAGTAATACTACAGTCGGAAGTTTTCTATCGTCTCCGAATTCTGTTTTGCCTATTTCATTTCTCAGTCATCCTACTTCTCGGTAATTGAAAATTTTCCCTGCTTTAATGTTATAGAAAGCATTCTGTAATTGGAGCGAAGAAGCGATCGGTATAAAACGCTGCTTTGCTATATAAAAATCTGAAAACGTGATCCAGATTGTTTTTATTTGAGTTTTAACCTTTTCTATTAATTTTCCATTATGAAATACATTCTCCTTTATAAAAGAATTTCGCTGCTGATTTTCAGTATCTCACTTCTTGTTAAGCTTATTTCCATGCTTGCTTCTTGAGCTACACTCTGCCAGAGGCTTAGTTGCCCTTCCTATTACTGCTCACTATCTTCGTATATCATCACATCGCTTGCATGTACTATGATATTCGTATCACCTGCTGTTCACCCTCCGCAAACTTCTTTGTGATGCCGTCTTTGAGAACTCTGGTTGTGTCGGCTACTATGGGAGCCAGCACTGACACTAACAATGAAGGAGAGAAGTTGCGATGGCTGGTGGCAGAACTCCAAAACGATCCACTATTATTACTCGCAGAACGCTGGCTAAGTATGGTCTTGCTGTTACCCTGTACTGATGCTTCCGGATCTGCGACTGAATTGCAGCGATGGGCGGCGAGTTAAGGGGGAACTACACGACGACGGACGAAAATATTGCTCAAATTCAGGATTTTTTTTCTCCGTAGTGGAATGTATTAGACAGATGGGATTTGCTGCAATGTATAAAGTATACATTCAAGTTTTTATTGGTATTTTTGTATTGAGAAGCATTAATATGTTCATTGTGTAGTTGGGATTTTTCCGAGGCAGCTCTGAAAGGAGGTAGATCGACGGTTGTCGCAGGAACTCCGGCTGTGGCTACGTGAAACATAAAATCAACATATCATACTGTTACTAACATATGTAATTTTTGTTCGTCGTAGAGATTCGCAAAAACACTATTGGCGAAGTTACAGATATTAGAAAAAAATGACCATTTTTGGACCAGTCCTTTTTGGCCAAAAAAAATAATGAAATCGGCTACGATGAACTAAAGAGAATTCAGTTTGCTTGAAGGGAGACCAAAAGTCATTAAAGTCAGATGAAATTGTAGCGTGAGAGACGACAACGATTCCTAAAAACATAGTTTTGAGAAAAACGGATTTCAAGTGTGACACGCATTAATCATATGAAAAATGGGGGCAAAGGTTGAAACTGACGGGGTATCATCGATGACAGGCCCCCCAGGGGGTCCACAACTCTTCTGTGGACACGTGTGTAGCGAGCACGGGACCCCGAGCTAATGTGGCCCTCCTTCCTTTCCGGGCTGCATACCTTCCCTTTCCTTTCCGCATCCCTCCCCGTCCCCCATCTTCGCCCCCCCCCCCCTCACCTCTGGCTCTTTCCTTCCCTTTCTCCCCCTCTGGGAGTATGGTTTGTGCCTACGTCCGGAGACGGACGCTCGAAACTTTTCCAACTTACTTGCTTTCTGCACTTACAAGTCCTCGTCCTTCCTCTGTCCTTCTCTTTTCCTTCCCTCTTCTCCTTGCCCTTTTCTCCGCTGCGGTGTTTGAGACCCCCTCTTCTTTCCTTTCCCTTTCTCTTTTTTCCTCCCTGTGCGTGTCTGAAGGCCGACCCACGCACTTCCATGCGTAGCCGGTGACGGGGTAACGCGTAATTCCCCGCCCCGGGAAGACAGGTAGGACACGTACATACCCCCTGGTAACGGCCAGGCCCAAGGAGGGGTGATTACCCGAGCTGATACCTTCCGAAAGTGCCGATTGGTCCCTCCGTCCGTTTGTCGGGAGGTGTGACCTGAGGTGTGAACAATCACTTAAGGCGGGTGTGCCCTCGGTGAGGTCCCCCACAAGGGAGGAGCGCGCCATCAGAGACGCCGGTAATCATGGGGGATTCTTCCGCAATGGTTTCCTCACCTTCCACTATGTCTGCTCATAAACGTAAGTTCACTGAGTCTCAGCCACAGACGGTTCTTCCATCGTTGCCACAGTTCCTTGTTGTTTCTCGGTCTGACGAAGGTCACGACTTTTCCACGGTCAACCCTTTCATTATTCAGAAAGGTGTCGACGCAATTGCGGGTCCTGTAAAGTCTTGTTCCAGATTACGGAATGGCACCCTGTTGTTGGAATCACACAGTGCCCTCCAGGCTCAAAAATTGCTGCGTACTTCTCTGCTCCACACCTTCCCTGTCCGGGTGGAACCGTACCGTACCTTAAATTCCTCGCGTGGAGTCGTTTATACACGCTCCCTCGATGGATTGTCTGACGAAGAAATTCAGCACTACCTGTCTGACCAGGGCGTCACAGCTGTTCATCGGGTTATGAAAAGGGTTGACTCGAACATCATTCCAACCCGCACTGTCTTCTTGACATTTGACAAAGTTCAACCCCCACCAAAAATCAAAGCAGGCTATGAGATAATTTCCGTTCGCCCTTATGTCCCAAACCCTACGCGTTGCTATCGATGTCAGCGGTTCAATCACACCAGCCAGTCCTGTTCCAATCCGGCCAAATGTGTTACGTGTGGCAAGGATGCCCATGAGGGTGCTTGTCCACCTCCATCCCCTCGCTGCATCAACTGTATGGGTGACCACGCTGCTTCCTCTCGAGATTGCCCCGTTTTTAAGGACGAAAAACTCATCCAGGAAATAAGAGTGAAGGAAAAGGTGTCGACCTTTGCTGCTCGAAAGTTACTCGCCAGTCGACAACCCACTGTGCCTCAGAAAGGAAAATACAGCACTGTCCTTGCTTCTCCTCGGCCAACAAAGGAGGCGGCCATGCAGACTTGCGACCTCACCTTTAGTACCACGGTCGTCAGATCGGCCAGCGCAAAGATCGCCCGTTCAACCTCACCACTTTCGCCTGCCCACACTATGGCTCACCCTTCGTCGGGTTCTGCTAAATCTCGAGCCCAAAAGTCAGACGCCAAGTCTTCGAAAAAAGAGCATTCTCGTGAAGAGTTTTTACGTACCGCAACTTCACAACCATCGGTTCCTCCTTCATCTAAACATCATACTTCCAAGAAGGCTACGAAGAAACACAGTTCCTCTCCTTCTCCGCCAAGGCGTGTCCCATCTACAGCACCACCTGGCGGAAATCGCCCTCGGCCGTCTTCTGTGTCGCCAAGGCGCACTGCTGGTGGCCGGTCAACTGGCCGATCGTTGGTGGCTGGAGCTGCTCCTGACCAACCTATGGATCAGGATATTCTGCCTTCGACTGAATGCCATTCCATGCTGTCGGTCGCAAGCTCTGAGCAGTCGTTGAGTTGACAGCACCCTTGGTCACGTTCCTCCATTTTCTGTTCACCCTATGTCCATTATCCACTGGAATATCCGCGGCATTCGAGCCAATCGGGATGAATTGTCGATCCTCTTACGATCCTACTCGCTGGTCATCTTCTGTCTTCAGGAAACAAAGCTGCGTCCCCATGACCGCTTTGTTCTCCCTCATTTTCAGTCCGTCCGATATGACCTCCCCTCTGTCGAAGGCACTCCAGCCCATGGAGGACTCATGATTCTGCTCCACGATACTCTCCATTATCACCCAATCCCATTAAACAGTTCCTTCCAAGCTGTCGCCGTCCGTCTTTCCCTTTCTGGATACACGTTCTCTCTTTGTACGGTATACATTCCATCGTCCACACCAATGGCACGAGCTGATCTCCTTCATCTTCTTGGTCAGCTTCCACCCCCGTATTTGCTGGTTGGGGACTTCAATGCCCACCACCCGCTTTGGGGATCTCCACATCCTTGTCCACGTGGCTCACTATTGCTAGACGTCTTCCACCAAGCGGATCTAGTCTGCCTCAACACTGGGGTCCCCACATTTTTGTCTGCCTCCACGACAAATTTATCTCATTTGGACCTTGCGGTCGCTACTGTTCCGCTAGCTCGGCGCTTCGAATGGTTCGCCCTTGATGATACACACTCGAGTGACCACTTTCCATGTGTTCTTAGACTGCAGCCTCAACTGCCATACATGCGCTCGCGACGCTGGAAGTTTGCCCACGCCGATTGGACACTTTTTTCGTCTCTAGCGACATTCGATGACCGTCGCTTTCCCAGCGTCGACGATGAGGTCACACATATTACCGACGTTATTCTCACAGCTGCGGAACGTTCAATACCACGCACCTCCGAATTGCCCCGGCGCCCCCCAGTTCCTTGGTGGAACGAGGCATGCCGTGACGCAATACGTGAGCGGCGACGTGCTCTTCGCATTTTCCGTCACCATCCAACTTCGGCAAACTGTATCCGATATAAGCAGCTCCGTGCGCGATGCCGTCGCATCATCCGCGATAGCAAGAAGGCAAGCTGGAAATTCTTTATTAGCTCATTTAACACCTTCGCTCCCTCCTCGGAAGTTTGGAGTCGGCTTCGACGGTTCTCAGGCGCGCCTAGTTTCTCCCCGGTCTCTGGGCTCACTGTCGCGCATGATACCTTAGTGGACCCCGTCGCAATTTCTAACTCATTGGGTCAGCACTTTGCTGAGATTTCGAGCTCTTCAAATTACCCGCCAGCGTTTCTCCCGAAGAAACGTGCAGCGGAAGTGCGACATCTTGCTTTCTCCTTTCAAAATCACGAAAGCTACAATACTGTTTTCTCCATGCGGGAACTCCAACATGCCCTCTCTTCTTCTCGCTCCTCCGCCCCAGGACCGGATGGTATCCATGTCCAAATGTTGCTGCATTTATCAACCCATAGCCTGCGTTACCTCCTTAACCTTTACAATCGAATTTGGACCGACAGTACCTTTCCAGGCGATGGCGGGAAGCTATAGCCGTTCCCGTTCCGAAACCTGGAAAGGACAAACATCTCCCCTCTAGCTATCGCCCCATTTCTCTCACGAGTAGTGTCTGTAAGGTTTTGGAGCGTATGGTGAATTACCGTTTAGCTTGGTGGCTGGAATCCCGCAGTCTTTTAACACCAGCCCAATGCGGATTCCGAAAGCATCGTTCTGCCGTTGACCATCTTGTTGCTCTCTCCACTTATATCATGAACAATTTTCTCCGGAAACGCCAAACGGTAGCAATATTTTTTGATCTGGAGAGAGCATACGATACCTGTTGGAGGACAGGCATCCTCCGCACACTGTTCTCTTGGGGCTTTCGAGGCCGGCTGCCCCTTTTTCTTCGCGAATTTATGGCAGAGCGCACATTTAGGGTGCGGGTGAACACTACTCTCTCCCGTACTTTCTCCCAAGAAAACGGTGTACCCCAGGGCTCCGTGCTGAGTGTTGTACTGTTTGCCATCGCCATTAATCCAATTATGGATTGTCTCCTTCCTGATGTCTCGGGCTCCCTCTTTGTGGACGATTTTGCGATCTACTACAGCTCTCAACGGACCAGCCTGCTTGAAAGACGTCTTCAAGGATGTCTCGATCGCCTCCACTCGTGGAGCATCGAAACCGGCTTCCGTTTCTCACCCAGTAAGACCGTTTGTGTTAATTTTTGGCGACGTCAGGAGTTTCTTCCGCCCTCCTTAGGTCCTGTGAACCTTCCGTTTTCCGACGTCGCTAAATTCTTGGGTCTTATGTTTGACAGAAAACTGTGCTGGTCCTCCCACGTTTCCTATCTTTCGGCTCGCTGTCTGCGTTCCCTTAACACCCTCCGTGTCCTGAATGGTACCTCCTGGGGAGCGGACCGAGTGGTCCTTCTACGCCTCTATCGCGCCTTAGTGCGCTCGAAATTGGATTATGGAAGCATAGTCTACTCCTCTGCTCGGCCGTCTATTCTTCGGCGTCTCGACTCTATCCACCACCGTGGATTGCGGTTAGTGTCTGGAGCTTTTTACACCAGCCCTGTGGAAAGCCTTTATGCTGAGACTGCTGAACCTCCGCTGTCCAATCGGCGGGCAGTCCTTCTGAGTCGTTATGCTTGCCATCTGTCTTCCATGCCTGCTAATCCAGCCCATGACCTTGTTTTCGACACCTCCTTTGATGTCGGGTATGCAGGCCGCTCCTCCTCCCTACTACCCCCGGGAGTCCGCTTCCGTCAACTGCTCCATTCTCTTTCCTTCCGCTTTCCTAAAACCTTCTTGACAACTTGGGGTACAGCACCGCCTTGGCTCCGTCCCCGGATCGACTTGCTCAGAGACCTATGTCAATTTCCCAAGGATGGTACCCCTACACTTGTCTACCGTCGGGCATTTGCTGCTCTATGTGCACAAATGACGGAAGCCACATTTATTTACACCGACGGCTCGAAAACATCGTTAGGTGTAGGGAGTGCCTATATTGTTGGCGACACCCCAAATCACTTTCGGCTTCCCGACCAGTGTTCGGTTTATACTGCGGAGCTTTACGCTGTTCTCCAGGCTGTCCACTACATCCGCCGCCATCAGCGGATACAGTACGTAATCTGCTCAGATTCTCTCAGCTCTCTCCTAAGTCTCCAAGCTCTTTACCCTGTGCACCCTCTGGTCCACCGGATTCAGGACTGTCTGCGCTTGCTCCACCTGGGGGGCGTCTCAGTGGCGTTCCTCTGGCCCCCGGGACACGCTGGTATCTGTGGGAATGAGGCGGCCGATATAGCGGCCAAGGCTGCAGTCTCTCTTCCTCGGCCAGCTATTCAGTCTCTTCCGTTTACCGATATACGGAGCGGTTTATGTCGCCAAGTTGCTCATTTATGGCATGCGCATTGGTCAACACTTCCCCATAATAAATTGCGGGAAGTGAAAGCCCTTCCTTGCGCTTGGACCTCTTCCTCCCGAACGCGTCGTCGGGAGGAGGTAATTTTAGCTCGACTCCGGATAGGGCACTGTCTTTTTAGCCATCGACATCTTTTAAGCGGTGATCCTCCCCCACTGTGTCCCCACTGCTCTCAGCTGTGGACAGTCAGACACCTTTTAATTGAATGCCCCTATTTTAATCCGTTACGCTCCCGTCTACAGCTATCGCCTGATCTATCGTTGATTTTAGCAGATTACAAGCGCTCAGCTGACCGCGTTCTACAGTTTATTAGTGACAGTGAAATGACGTCAGTCATTTGTTTTTTTTTTTTTTTTTCGGGACAACCAACCCCTTTCTATAGTGGGTTTTTAAGCATTTCTTCTGCCTTTAGTTTCTCAAATTTTATGACTTTGTTCCCCTTGCTGCTGATTTTAAATTTCGTTTTTTTCCTGTTTCCTACGTCACGGGCTGGGCGCTAATGACCATAGAAGTTTTGCGCCCTAAAACCACAAAAAAAAAAAAAAAGAATCGATGACAGGACCATAATAACTATTGCTCCGGCTAGTGGATGGTCGCTTTCTGCCTTTTCGTCGGTGAGCACGTTGCCGCTGGCGTCTCTATCTTCATAGGGTCGGCGAATTTCATCGGCGATTTTGATTTGCTTGTCATCTTCCATAATGGAGTATGGCCTACATCGAACAGACATGCGGTCAAATCTGAAGCAAAGTTGACAGTTTGGCGTCGCCTGGATGTTATTTTGGATCGTAGCTAGAAATGAGAGTACTGAAATTTTCGTTTACACTTTGAGTAAAAGCGTCCAAACAATGCTCCGACAAATCAGGTTTACTCAGTTCGTATTAATACGGATGATAACACCGATAACGGCTTGCGGGAATGGCGTTTTCAGTTGGGCACACTCGACTTCAAACGCTCACAGAATCGTTACTTTTAGGAGTTCGAGCGTAACATTTTGGGGAATAATTCTTCAATGTATATACTCAAATTCTGTAATAAGGAAATTCCAGTTTTTGGGACCGGCACTCTGCCATTCCCCCTTAAATCAGCGTTGACAGAGGCCGGTGAACTTTGTCTTCCATGAGGTGTGGCGTTGCCCGCACTTCATTGTCGCGGGGGTCAGCGCCTACTTGACGCCGTTTCGCGGCGTTGCGCTGGTTGGTGTGCACGACTGCACAAATCTGTCTGTTCTAATTCGTTGACTGGACTAATGCTGTCTGATACGCAATAATAAAATACTCAGCAGTTTTCCATCCTCTCTGAATTTTCTTTTTTCTGATATCATTTCTCTGCTAGCCAACTTCCTTCGTAATGGAAACCATTCATTCTTTAATAATATTTCCATTACGACTCACAATTTACTTTTTTTTTCCATGCTGATTTTCAGTCCCTCACTTTTTGTTAAGATTACTTCGATGCCTACTTTTTCAGTTACGCTCTGCCAGAGGGTTAGCTGTTACTGCAGCTTCCGCTCATTGTCTTCCCATGCCATCACATCGTTTGCATTTCCTATGGTTTTCATATCATCTGCTGTTCACACTTCGCAAAACTTACTTGTAAGAAAATAAAACGTCTGCAGCCGTCGTTATGACATTATTTAGTGTGCAGCTACCAGTTTCAGCGCTTCAGTGCACCATCTTCAGGTCTCAATAAATGCTGAAGTGGTAATTACGATCCAAACACACGATGCACCAGTGGCCAAAATAACTGGCTTACGCAGACTATTTCCAGAAAGAGATAAAACAATGATTACCGTAAGGTACAACTCAAATAACCAGCATTAAATGAATGCCACACGTACCTTTAACTGCGGTGTCCTCACTCCAAACATCGCCTGTCAAGTTGACAGTGGCGCGTATATCATGTATGTTAGTCACTGATGCGTCGTATACAGGGTGATCCATTGATCGTGACCGGGCCAAATATCTCACGAAATAAGCGTCAAACGAAAAAACTACAAAGAACGAACCTTGTCTAGCTTGAAGGGGAAACCAGATGGGGCTATTGTTGGCCCGCTAGATGGCGCTGCCATAGGTCAAACGGATATCAACTGCCATTTCTTTCAAATAGGAACCCCCTTTTTTATTACATATTCGTGTAGTACGTAAAGAAATATTAATGTTTTACTAGGACCACATTTTTCGATTTGTGATACATGGCGCTGTAATAGTCATAAACATATGGCTCACAATTTTAGACGAACAGTTGGTAACAGGTAGGTTTTTTAAATTAAAATACAGAACGTAGGTACGTTTGAACATTTTATTTCAGTTGTTCCAATGTGATACATGTACCTTTGTGAACTTATCATTTCTGGGAACGCATGCTGTTACAGCGTGATTACCTGTCAATACCACATTAATGCGATAAATGCTCAAAATGATGTCCGCCATCCTCAATGCATTTGGCAATACATGTAACGACATTTCTCTCAATAGCGAGTAGTTCGCCTTCCGTAATGTTCGCACATGCATTGACAATGCGCCGACGCATGTTGTCAGGCGTTATCGGTGGATCAAGATAGCAAATATCATTCAACTTCCCCACAGACAGAAATCCGGGGACGTTACATCCGGTGAACGTGCGGGCCATGGTATGGTGCTTCGACGACCAATCCACCTGTCACGAAATACGCTATTCAATAGCGCTTCAACCGCACGCGAGCTATGTGCCGGTCATCCATCATGTGGGAAGCACATCGCCATTGTATCATGCAGTGTAACATCTTGTAGCAACATCGGTAGAACATTACGTAGGAAATCAGCATACATTGCACCATTTAGATTGCCATCAATAAAATGGGGGCCAATTATCCTTCCTCCCATGATGCCGCACCATACATTAACCCGCCTAAGTCGCTGATGTTCCACTCGTCGCAGCCATCGTGGATTTTCCGTTGCGCAATAGGGCATATTATGCTGGCTTACGTTACCGCTGTTTGTGAATGACGCTTCGTCGCTAAATAGAACACCTGCAAAAAATCTGTCATCGTCCCGTAATTTCTGTTGTGCCCACTGTCAGAACTGTACACGACGTTCAAAGTCGTCACCATGCAATGCCTGGTGCATAGGAATATGGTACGGGTGCACTGGATGTTGATGTAGCATTCTCAACACCGACGCTTTTGCGATTCCCGATTCTCGCGCAATTTGTCTGCTTCTTAATGTGCGGATTAGGCACGACAGCAGCTAAAACACCATCATCATTTGTTGCAGGTGGTGGTTGACATTTCATATGTGGCTGAACACTTCCTGATTCCTTAAATATCGTAACTATCCGGCGAACGGTCCGGACACATGGATGATGTCGTCCAGGATACCGAGCAGCATACGTAGCAAACGCCCGTTGGGCATTTTGATCACTATAGCCGTACATCAACACGACATTGACCTTTTCCGCAATTGTTAAACGGTCTATTTTAAGAGAGGTAATGTATCACGAAGCAAATACCGTCCGCACCGGCGGAATGTTACGTAATACCACGTACTTATGCGTTTGTGACTATTACACCGCTATCTATCACAAAGCGAAAAAAAGTGGTCCAACTAAAACATTCATATTTCTTTACGTGCTACACGAATTTGTTATAAAAAATTGGGGTTCCTATTTAAAAAAAAAAGCTATTGATATCCGTTTGACCTATGGCAGCGCCATCTAGCGTTCCAACCATAGCGCCATCTGGTTTTTCCCCTTGAAGCTAGACGAGTTTCGTTCTCTGTAGTTTTTTCGTTTGATGCTTATTTCGTTAGATATTTGGCCCGGCCACTATCAATGTACCACCCTGTACACACTCGAATTTCGTAATAAAATAATTCCAATTTTTCGAACCGGCACCCTGCCATTCCCCCTTAAATCAGCGTTGACAGGGTCCGGTGAACTTTGTCTTCCATGAGGTGTGGCGTTGCCCCCTCTTCATTGACGCGGGGGTCAGCGCCTTTTTGATGCCGTTTCGCGGCGTTCCGCTGGTTGGCGTGCATGACTGTACAAATCCGTCTGTTCTAATTCTTTGACTGGGCTAATGTTGTCTGATACACAATAATAAGATACTGCAGTTTTCTACCATCGCTAAATTTTCCTTTTGGAGATTTCATTTTCTGCTAACCCACTTTTTTCATAATTGAAAGCATTCACTTCTTTAATAATATTTCCATAACGATTTACAATCTACTTTTTTTTATTTTTACTTGCTGATTTTCAGGCCCTCAATTTTTGTTAAGATTACTTCCATGCCTACTTTTTCAGTTACGCTCTGCCAGAGGTTTAGCTGTTATTGCAGTTTCTGCTCATTGTCTTCCCATACGACCACATCGTTTGCATTTTCTATGACTTTCATATCATCTGGTGTTCATCCTTCCTAATGTTACTTGTGATGTAAGAAATTGAAAAACCTGCAGCCGTCGTTATGACATTATTTAGTGTGTAACTACCAGTTTCGGCACTTCAGTGCACCATCTTCAGGTCTTAATCGATGCTGAAGTGGTTATTACGATCCATACATACGATGCATCTGTCGCCAACATAACTGACTTACGCTGACTATGTCCAATGATTACCGTAAGGTACAACTCAGATAACCAGCACTAAATGAATACCACACGTACCTGTAACTGCGGTGCCGTCACTCCAATTGTCAACTGGAAACGTGACAGTGGTATTTTCATTTGTACGTTATGGGAGTCATTGTTTTTATGTCGTTCTGATGACAGCCTGTGTAAATCGTTTATGTTAGTCACTCCTGCGTCGTATGTATTGAACGTGAAAACCCCTTCAACATCAACTACGTCCTGAAGATGGTGCACTGAAGCGCCAAAATTGGTAGCTACACAGTAAATGACATCATAAGGACGGCTGTAAATGTTTCATTTTCTTACAATACTGAACGGTCATAGTCCCAGTCAAAAGGATGGACACACAAAAATTACTTGCGATGTTCTCCTTGACCCTTCTGTCTAAACCATTCTGATTATTTGCCCATTCTAATGTCTACTACTAGTTGTGCCGGTCCTTCTGATCGGACGTGTAGCTGAAGGCGACTGTTGTATATCCACTGTAGGGCCGCCATCCAACAGGAGGAGGTCATCAGCGTAGGCTATCACCTCTAGCACCTCTTCACTTTGTTGCAGGTTGTTCAGAAGTGGCTCCATGTGGATGTCTCAGAATAGGGGACCTAATACGGAACCCTGGGGACATCCCTTCGTTAAGGTTTTTCCAACTTTACCGGTAGGATAATATAGCTAGGCCTCCCGATCCTCAGGTAACCGTATAGCAGCCCTGGACATTTTTCTCCCACAAGGAGGAGAAGAGCGAAGGGAACCACCGGTCACAAAAGGCACCACTCGTGTCGACCATGATGCCAACAACGTACTTGTGCGGGGCTGAGCCGCTGACCTCAGCCGCCTGGGCGAATGCATCAGTTGCCGCTCGCCCTGGCCTAAAGCCGAACTGCCTGCTGCTCATCCCGCACAGCACTCGGTGTGTAGTCAGTCTGTCCGGTAGAAATTTATCTAGGAGGTTTCCAAACACAATTAATAAGCAAATAGGTCTATAGGACTTAGCTTCAGTTGGGTCTTTGTCAGGGCCTTTCTTAATAATTACCACATTAGCGACTTTCCAGATTTTCTGGAATCTTTACTGCCTGAGGCATTCACTGAATGGGTGGGTAAGTGGAGCTACCAGCTGGGGTGCTAACAACTGCACCGCCTTCGTCACGTGTCAGCTTTTGTCCTCTGCCCGGCAGGTGTCGTGGATGCGGCGCGAGGAAGGCGGCGGCCTGCAGCTGCTGACGTTCGGGCCGCACACGTACAGCGCGGACGAGCGCTACGAGCTCAGCTACGAGCCGCGCCAGGGCGACTGGCGGCTGCGCATCCGCGCGGCGGCCGAGCGCGACCAGGGCGACTACGAGTGCCAGGTGTCGGCGCACCCGCCCGCAGTCTTCCGCGTCCGCCTCACCGTCGTCGGTCAGTACAGACAGGCGCACACGGCGGCCAAACTCTGTCGCCTCAGAGGAGGCACCACGCTGCTACCGTGTAGCGCAGCCTCTACTCTCTACACCTGCGGACGTCAAACATTTTCACTTAAGAACCAATACTGACTTTATAGGCCGGCACCTGTCGCCGCCTATGAAACTATCTTGTTAGCGCTTGTTATTTATTGGTAACCTACATAAATCACGAAAGAAGGTTGTATACATGAAAGAAGCCTGGAGATACTGGAAGGTCTCAGATAGATTATACCAGGTGATCAAAAAGTCAGTATAAATTTGAAAACTTACTAAACCACGGAATAATGTAGATGTAAAAATTTACACACGTGGTTGGAATGACACGGGGTTGTATTAGAACAAAAAAAAAGATCACAAAATGTCCAACAGATTGCGCTGGACAGCAAAACGTCAGTGGCTGTCCATGACAATCGTGTATAAAAGGAGCTGTAATGAGAGAGAGAATGAATCCCTCCAAAACCCAGGCGATCAGTGTAGGCAAAACCACCCCTTCCTTCCGCCTCCTCGATTTCTATGTAACAATCTATAGCTGTCCTATCGCTCTCACTCCCACCGGTAAGTACCTTGGCGTCACCCACAACTGTCGCCTCTCCTGGACCCCCCATCTTCGGACAATCCAAGCCAAGGCACACTCCCGACTCCGTCTCCTCAAGCTCCTTTCTGGCCGTACGTGGGGTCTGGCCCCCTCCGCCATACTCCACACCTATAAATCCCTCATCCGCCCTATCCTCTGTTATTCCCATCCGGCCTGGATCTCCGCCCCCCCCCCCCCCCTACCTTTTACAAATCCCTTCAGATCCTCGAACGCCATGCTCTCCGCCTCCCCACATGCGGATCCTGTATGACCTAATTCCATTCCCCCACCTCCTCCTTTTCCTCAGATGCGGATCCTCTACACCTTCCGTAAACTCGATCCTCCTCACCTGCTTGTCTCACCCATCCTCTACAAACCCCACCCGTTAGCGCACTCGCTGTATTCCCACGTCCCACCCAGTCTCCATCTCTCCACCCTCCTTACCCTCTCCCAAGGTGGCTTCCGCCAGCTCCCCCTCCCTGATGATGCCCTCCTCCCGCCCTCTACCACTCCTATCAACTTTGATCCTCCCCTCCCAATTCCTGTCTGTTTTCCTTTGGGCACCCTCCCTCCCTTCTCTCTCCTTTCCCCCACCCCATACCCCCACCTCCATCCCTCTTCCCCTGGGCTTCCCCTCCCCCATCCTCCCTTCCTTCATCCCCCCTATCTACCCTGCCCTTGACATCTCTGCTCTCCCTCACCCACCCCACTCCTCCTCTCTTTGCAGGTTCCTGGACTCGTACACGCTCAGTGGACATTCGCGTGCCAGAGATCATCAACACCAGTGTGTGCCTTCATTTTGTGTTTAGTGTTCTTTCGCTGTCACGCTACCACTGTTCACCTGTGCGGTCGCAATCGTCCGTGTTTTGTGCGCCGTGTCAACAGGTTTTAGTGTTTTTTTTGTTTTGTTTTTGTTTTTTTTTTGTCCAGCGTGAACAGCTTCGTGTATGTTCTTTTTAGTATCTACAGTTTTTGCCCAGCATTTTTGTTGTATATCTGTACCTCCTTTATGTCATATATTATACCACTCGCGGCTGAAGAGCAGCGTACTATGCTGCTGACAGCCCTCCTTTGTACAAGGTGTTTAAAATAACAATAAAGAGAAAAAAGAGAAAGAATCAGATGCGCCAGCAATCGCAGCAAGTTGACGTTACCTGAAAAGGAGCTTTTAGTGAAGCTGTATTATCAGAATGGGGAATGTCCTAGTTCAGCGTTACGATCCTATCGCCTTAGGAAGGGGGTTCAAAGGTCCGTTGACAAATGCAGCTGTGGCGAGAATGATATCGAAGTTCGAAGCCACGGGTTGTTTAGATGATAGACCCTGTAGTGGCCGACCGAGCACAAGGCGTAATGCTGCTGAGACAGTTCAGGAAGAAATGGAGACTGTAGCGGGTTCGTTTATGCACGGGGAAGTCAGTGCTCGTGCAGTCGCACGTCGCACCGGCACACTATACGCTGATGTTTGGTTGGCACTGAGGCGTACCCTCCGATGCCATCCGTACAATATCCATCGGCATCATGAACTGTACCTGGCGATTTAGTGAAGCGGAGTGCATTTGCGGTATGGGTGTTTCAAAAGATGGCGGAAGATAACGATTGGTTGAGTATCGTGTTGTGGACCGACGAAGCTCATTTCACGCTCCGAGGGTCTGTCAACGCCCACAACTGCAGAAGCTGGGCTACTGAAAATCCTAGAACTGTGGTGGAAACACCATTGCACGACGAGAAAGTCACGGTATGGGTTGGATTTACCACATGTACCGTTATTGGGCCTTTTCTCTTCGAGTAAATGCGTGATTCTGGTTTTGTAACTGCTACCGTGATGGGTGAGAGGTACGCCGATATGTTACAGAATCGCATCATCCCCAGACTGGCTGATAAACACGTGATGGAACGTACGATGTTTATGCAGGATGGCGCTCCACAACATATTGCTAGACGTGTGAAATGGCTCTGAGCACTATGGGACTTAACATCTGTGGTCATCAGTCCCCTAGAACTTAGAACTACTTAAACCTAACTAACCTAAGGACATCACACTCATCCATGCCCGAGGCAGGATTCGAACCTGCGACCGTAGCGGTCACGTGGTTCCAGACTGAAGCGCCTAGAACCGCACTGTCACGCCGGCCGGCGACGCGTGAAAAATCCCTTGCGCGCGCCGTTTGGTGATGATCGTGTGCTCAGCCGCCGCATTCGTCATGCTTGGCCTCTCAGGTCCCCAGACCTCAGTCCGTGCGATTATTGCTTTGGGGGTTACCTGAAGTCGCAAGTGTGTCGTGAACGACCGACATCTCTAGGGATGCTGAAAGACAACATCCGACACCAAAGCCTCACCATAACTCCAGACATGCTTTACAGTGCTGTACACAACAGTATTCCTTGACTACCGCTATTGTTGAGGAATGATGGTGGACATATTGAGCATTTCCTGTAAAGAACATCATATTTGCTTTGTCTTACTTAGTTATGCTAATTATTCCTATTCTGATCCCATAAAGCGCCATATGTCGGACTTTTTTTGAACTTTTGTATTTTTTTGGTTCTAATAAAACCCCATCTCATTCAAGGTATGTGTGTCAATTTGTACCTCTCTGTCTACATTATTCCGTGATTTACTCAGTTTTCAAATTTATAGTGACTTTATGATCACCCGGTATAATGGTAAGACAGAGATTCAGGAACCAGGTCTTAAACTGTAAGACATTTCCAGGGGCAGATGTGGACTCTGACCACAATGTATTGGTTATGAACTGTAGATTAAAACTGAAGAAACTACAAAAAGGTAGGAATCTAAGGAGATGGGACCTAGATAAACTGAAAGAGGTTGTAGAGAGCTTCAGGGAGAGCATTAGGGAACGATTGACAAGAATGGGGGAAAGAAATACAGTAGAAGACGAATGGGTAGCTTTGAGAGACGAAATAGTGAAGGTAGCAGAGGATCAAGTTGGTAAAAAGACGAGGGCTAATGGAAATACTTGGGTTACAGAAGAGATATTGAATTTAATTGATGAAAGGAGAAAATACAAAAATTCAGTAAATGAAGCAGGCAAAAAGGAATACAAACGTCTAAAAATGAGATCGACAGGAAGTGCGAAATGGCTAAGCAGGGATGGCTAGAGGACAAATGTAAGGATATAGATGTGCATATCTGCCCACAGCAAAATATTCACTTGTATGAATATCAAGAGTTCAGATGGAAACCCAGTTCTAAGCAAAGAAGGGAAAGCAGAAAGGTGGAAGGAGTATGTAGAAGGTCTAGACAAGGGTGATGTTCTTGAGGACAATATTATAGAAATGGAAGAGAATGTAGATGAAGATGAAATAGGACATATGATACTGCGTGAAGAGTTTGACAGAGCACTTAAAGACCTAAGTTGAAACAAGTCCCAGGGAGTAGACAACATTCCATTAGAACTACTGGCAGCCATGGGGGAGCAAGGCCATACAAAACTCTACCATCTAGTGAAAAAGATGTATGAGACAGGCGAAATACCCACAGACTTCAAACAGAATACAACAATTCCAATCATACAATAAAGGCTTTCATGACCGGAAGTTACTATTGTTGATAATTCTTCCGTGTTATATGGCCGTGGCCCATGGAATTCTTCTATTCCAAACGTTTCGTCCAATACTACGTTGGACATCCTCAGAGGTATGGCTGGTCCTGCTGAGCAGTTAGG
Organism: Schistocerca piceifrons; assembly: GCF_021461385.2. NCBI lineage: Eukaryota > Metazoa > Arthropoda > Insecta > Orthoptera > Acrididae > Schistocerca > Schistocerca piceifrons. The sequence goes on from NC_060138.1 coordinate 53,957,822, forward strand.
AATAGAAGAATTCCATGGATCACGGCCATATAACCCGGAAGAATTATCAACAACAATAATAAGAAGAGGGAAAACGTTCAGCAGTGAGACCACACAACACGCCAGCAGCCAGCTACGTGCAGTTTCTGTGTTATTTGGCACACTGAAGAAGTGCAGCATAACGTGTCACCGACAACAAATGCCATTTGCGTGGTGGCTCCAAATGACCATTTCGTTCGAGAACCGTTTGGTATAGACGACAGGCTGCACCCATCAGTTCTTGTTGGGTTTGAAACTGATTCTCATTGACAAACCGTGACACTCGTTTCCGAAGAGAGGCGATTAGAATCTCTTTACGACCAGCAGTCTTACGTCGTGTTACAAGACTGCGACTGGTATTCTTTTCCTTGTAGAAACGACATACAGACTACTGAGGTGACTGACGTACTTAAGCCGTGGTGAGGCACGATACAGCGTGGTACCAGTTCTACATATTTTTTTTTATTTATTTTAGTTATCAGTCTTCTGACTGATGTGATGCGGCCCGCCTAGGGTGCCAACCTATTCATCTCAGAGCAACACTTGCAACCTACAGCCTCAGCTATTTCCTGAAGTTATTCCAATCTCTGTCTACCTTTACAGTTGTTACCCTCTAATATCATGGAGGCTATTCTCTGTGGTCTTAAAAAAATATCCTACCATCCTGTAGCTATATCTTGCCAGTGTTTGCCATGCATTCCTGTGCCTGCCAATTCTCCGGAGAACCTCCTGATTCATTACCTTACCAGTTCACCTAATTTTCAACATTCTTCTCAAATGCTTCAAATATCATAAAATGCTGTTCACCAAACGTAGATTCTCAGAAATTTCTTCCTGAGCTTAACGCCTATGTTTTGATGCCAATGAACCTCTCTTGGACAAGAATTACCTTTTCTCCAGTATTAGTCTGCTTTTGATCTCTTCTTTACTTCGTCCGTCATGGGCTACTTTACTGGCTGTGTAGCAGAATACCTTCATCTGCTTTGTGACCGTCAATCCTAATGTTAAGCTTCGCGCTGTTCTCATTTCTGCTTCTTCTTATTACTTTCGCCTTGCTTCGATTTACTCTCAATCCATATTCTGTAGTCGTTAGACTGTTCATTCAATTGAAGAAATCCTCTAATCCTCCTTCTCTTTCACTCAGGATACCAATGTCGTCAGTTAATCTTAGCCAGCCTGGTGGCCGAGCGGTTCTAGGCGCAACAGTCTGGAACCGCGCGACCGCTACGGTCGCAGGTTCGAATCCTGCCTCGGGCATGGATGTGTGTGATGTCCTTAGGTTGGTTAGGTTTAAGCAGTTCTAAGTTCTAGCGGAGTGATGACCTCAGAATTTAAATTCCATAGTGCTCAGAGCCATTTGCACCGATTAGTTAATCTTATCATTGATATACTTTTACCTTGCATTTTAATTCCACTCTTGAACCCTTCTTTTATTTCTGTCACTACATTACTGTGTTACAACCTTCTTAATCCGAGCACTTCATTCTTGTTATTCCACTCTTATCGTTCCCTCTTGGCTCTTGTACATGTTGTATATTACTCGTCTTTTCCTATACCTTTCCCCTATTTTTCTATTGCGCCGTATGCCGGCTGAGGACCGCGGTTTGGACACCCCTGTTGTAAGATTCCGTTTTCACCAACTGAGGTACGGAACCCTAAAAAAGATGGACGCCAATAGACGTAATAGAGCACACACGTGAAAATGCAATTTTGTCTTGTATTGTGATTGAAGGGTTCAATGGATCCTGGAAGTAGGAGAGGAAAATAATAAAGGTTGCTCACACGAAGGACAGGGGGAAAAAGGCAAAGGGAAAACTAAAAGTTCAGGCAAAGCGAGAAAGTGTAGGATGTAGAAATAACATGACTGTCATACAACCATTTTAATCCGAGCATGGCGTTCCTCGTCTTCCATTCTTACTGTTCCCTCCTGGCTCTTGTACACGTCGTACATTACCTGTCTTTTCCTATAGCTTTCCCCTATTTTTCTAAGAATTTCGAATATCTTGCAACGTTTGACACTGTAGAAAGCTCTTTTCAGGTCGCCAAATCCTATGAACCTATTTTGATTTTTCTTCAGCCATGCTTCCGTTATCAACTCTGTCGTAGCTGCCACCTTGGTGTGTTTATCTTCCATAATGACAAAATGATCGTCGTCTAACACGTACTCAGATTTTCTTCTATAATTTTCTGTACATTACTCTTGTCAGCAGCTTGGATGCGTGAGATGTTAAGCTGATGTGTGATAGTTCTATCACTTGTCGGCTATATCTATCTTCGGAATATTTTTTTTGGAAATTAGGTTGTGCATTGTTTTGGTTATTTTGAATTAATTTGTTCCGATTTGGTAATATTTCTTAGTTTAATATATATATATATATATATATATATATATATATATATATATATATATATATATAAAAATTTAAATTACTGTAAGTTTATTTTATTGTTATTAAGTGATTATTGTGGATAATGTTTCTTCCGAAAGCAGATGGTACATCGCTAGACTCATAGAGTCTATGCTCATTTGTTGCCACTTCCCGCAGTGATTTTAGAATTCTGATGGAATGTTATCTATCCCTCCTGTCGTATTCGATCTTAAGTCTTCTAAAGCTCTTTTAAATTCTGATTCCGATATTGGATCCCGTATCTCTTCTACATCGACTCTTATTTCTTCTTCTGTCACGTTATCAGACAAGGCTCCACCCCCCCCCCCCCCCCTTCCTCGCAGAAGCCTTCAGTGTATTCTTTCCACCTGTCCTGTCTCTTCTCTGCATTGAACAGTGAAGACAGTTACAAAATAGCTTTCGACCCACAAGACCTTTGTCAAAAATAGGCGACACACGCACACACACACACACACACACACACACACACACACACACACACACACAAACACACACACTCATGCAAACGCAACTCACACACACATGATAACAGCCTCTGGCAGCTGATCACACTGCTTCAGCTGCCAGAGACTGTTTTCATGTGTGTGCGAGTTGCATTTACGCGTTTGTGTGTGTGGTCTATTTTTGACAAAGGACTTGTTGGCCGAAAGCTATTTTGTAACAGGCTTTTTGTTGTGCCTATCTGCGACTTATTATCTCCGATATATAATTGTTAATGTCGCCCTTGCCTTTAATTTCGGCTAAGGCGGTTTTCACTGTGTCATATACTGTGTGAGTCGTTCCAACAATTATTTCATTTTCGATTTCTTCACATTTTCCTGCAGCCATTTTGCGTTGGCTTTCCTGCACTTCGTAAGTGACCCGCATTTCTGTATTCCTGATTTTCCACGAACATTTCTCTCTATTTCCTTATTTCATCGACCAACTGAAGCATTTCTTCTGATCCCCACGATTTCCTCGCAGTTACCTTTTCAGTACCTATGCCCTTCTTTCCAAATTCTCTTGACTGCCGTTTTAAGAGATGTCCTACATCATGTTCAGTGTTTCAAAGCGAGTAATGAGCTATTTTAAAGAGATGACGTACGAATCTACTAAGCTTAGTAGCACTAGTAGTAGCTCACCTAATCAGGAAAGTGTTGAGTACGTTCCACCACAGAAGGTAACAGCATCATTGTTTTTCATTCCTTACACGTTTAAAACTGTTGCAACTGCACTATTCGGTAAAGCGAAGTCCTCCAGTTCCAGTAAACGTGAGGGAAACATTCAATGAGAAAAGTAACTTACTACCACTAAAACACACATACTCTTGTTCAGCTCGATATATTTCGCAAACAAAACTCCTGATATACGAATAAAAACAACAAGTTGTTTTACGTACATTGTAGTTAGCTTTCGCTGCTTGAGCCATTTGGACGGAAAACTATTTACCATATGGGAATCCAACTTCATAGGAACGATGTTCAGAGTTTGCGCTGCAATATTTATGTTGGTCGTAGTGTTATTGCTATGAGTTGCCATTATGGACAGGTACTGGTGCGGCGACATAGGCTTGAAATACAAGCGGCAGTGTTCATTACAATTCCAGGCACACAAAATGGGTCTGAGCAGGGTGAGCAGGCCTTCACTCGTAAAGTTCATTTATCAAAATAATAGGAATACTGCTGCTACTCTTCACGAGTATCGACGCACTAAAGGAATACGGAGAAGTCCTTCTTCCGCAGTAGCGTTGAAGTTCGAATCAACTGGCGATTTGGGGATTTTTTCTGCGAGAGGCATTTCCACCTCAAATTGTTGAAGGAATTTCTGTCACCATGGCTGAGAGCGCTGGACGCAATATGCGATCTTCAAGCAGCGCACAAACTGTGTCTCTACAGCTGAAGATACCATAGGCAGCAGTACAGCAATCTCTAGTGCAGTTCTTGGCCGTAGTGGATGCACGTGGGTTGTCACATTGAGCAAAGTTTGTAACTTAGTATATAAACTTGATAGCAGTTAACAAATATTACCCAATCACGAGGAAATTAAAACGTATTTCTTTCATTGGTTTATTCGTTGCTTCTCATCCGCATGTCCTTACAAATGATTACAGAATGTTTCCTTGTCCTGCCACCAGTCATTTGTCATGGGGCTCCTCATAAGTAGCGAAAGTTTAACTATGGCCTCCCTGTACGACGCTAGCGCGTACTAACTGTTTGCACGGGATGTGCACCAGCTAGTTCACTCGGTAGTTGCCGAATGAAGCTTTGCGTGACTACTCTGAGCATAGACGAAATATGACTTAATTATGGTGGATACATTTATAGCAGCCCCTCAATGTGGCGCTCGTCTGTTCAAATAGCAGCCCGTCACCCTCATGACGCATTGTCAAGGTCTCCGAGAATTTCAGCTGCCGCAATTCTAGCACTCTTAAGCCCAATACTGCCTTACATCCCTTCATCTATTCAAAGAGTGTGTTCATAACGTGTGACTATAATTAACGTGCAGCTATACACAAAGAACCAGTGCCGGCTGTAATTACAGTTTGGCAGCGAAACTACACACATCAAAAAAGTTAGCATCATCCCGGCTCCCAGAACTGCTGTAGATAGACGTTGACTGCGGATATTGTATCACAGACACAGTCCCCTTGACTGTTCAGAGATGTCACTAAAAGCACCCAAAGATCTAAACAACCTTGGGTGAGTAGCGCCTATAAGACGGAGGGGGTCCGACAGCCGATCAGTTCCAGTCATTCCGCCACGAAGGAGTTACACGGCAAAGTTGTCTGTAGTTCAACCATGCCTAGACTGCCAATACCGCGGTTCGATCACTTACCTATTATTACTTTATGCCAGGAAAGGCTCTCAGCAATAAAAGTGTCCAGACGACTTGGTGTGAACCAAAGCGATGTTGTTCGGACATATAGAGAGACAGGAACAGTCGATGACATGCCTTGCTCAGGCCGCCCAAGGGCTACTACGGCAGTGGATGACCACTAACTACGGATTGTGGCTCTGAGGAACCTTAACAGCAACGCTACCATGTTGAATAATGGTTTTCGTGCAGCCACAGGACGTCGTGATACGACTCAAACTGTGCACAATAGTCTGCCTGATGGGCAACTCCACTCCCGACGTCCACGGCGAAGTCCATCTTTGCAACCACGATACCATGCAGCGCGATACAGATAAGCTCAACAACATGCCGAATGAAACGCTCGGGATTGGCATCACGTTCTCTTCACCGATGAGTGTCGCACATATCTTCAACCAGGCAATCGTCGGAGATGTGTTTCGAGGCAAATCAGTCAGGCTGAACGCCTTAGACACACTGTCCAGCGAGTGCAGCAAGGTGGAGGCTCCTTGCTGTTTTGGGGTGGCATTATGTGGGGCCGACGTACGCCGCTGGTGGTCATGGAAGGCGCCGTATCGGCTGTACGATACGTGAATGCCATCCTCCGACCTATAATGCACCCATATTGGCAGCATATTGGCGAGGCATTCCTCTTCAAGAACGACAATTCGTGCCCCCATCGTGCACATCTTGTGAATGACTTCCTTCAGGATAACGACATCGCTCGACTAGAGTGGCCAGCATGTTCTCCAGACATGAACCCTATCGAACATGCCTAGGATAGATTGAAGAGGGCTGTCTATGGACGACGTGACCTACCAATCACTCTGAGGGATCTACGCCTAATTTCGTTGAGAAGTGGGGCAATCTGAAGCAACAGTGCCTTGATGAACTTGTGGATAGTACGCCACTTCGAATACAGCAATGCATCAATGCAAGAGGACGTGCTACTGGGTATTAAAGGTACCGGTGTGTACAGCAATCTGGACCACCACGTCAGAAAGTCTCGTTGTATGGTGGTACAACATGCAATGTGTAGTTTCCATGAGCAATGAAAAGGGCGGAAATGATGTCTATGTTGAACCCTATTCCAATTTTCTGTACACATTCCGAAACTCTCGGACCTGACGTGATGCAAAACTTTTTTTGACGTTTAGTGGGTTAGTGTGAAAAAGTTTATAGTGTAAAAAAATTATTTCCCGTAATTGCAGTCAGGTGTAAATCGCGCTGTGCGAGCAAGGAAGACGCATTTAAATGATTCCATGTGTCATGAATTACGAACGGGAGAAAGACAGAAAAGGTCGAACAATTACAAAGGTATAACCAGTTTGTTCAGGGTGAAAAACGGAGATGTTTTTCATTGCCATATTTGCACCTAGTGGACAGAATTATTTTTCCAGTGATATCGGTTCTGCTTTAACTGATTAGCATGTCTACCAAGTTTCTTATGCATTCGATAATTACAGCTTTCACTGAACCTGCGCGAGTAGCTGACTTTAATTGTAGTCACCCAATACCATTCAAACTTCCTATTACAAAACGGCCACCTCATCAGGTAATTATAGACGTCTTGGCAATGTGCGTTCTTGTCGTGGTATGCAAAAGGTGATCGTAGGTCTTTTGTTAATTGGTGGTTCTCTGAAAAAAGCTTGCGATGTGTTACTCAAATACATATTAGCATCTGGTAAAAGATTCGACTACTAACTAGTTTTGCAGTAACTGCACACTGCACTAATATTCTTATGGCCTGTAAAGCTCTTGATATAAACGGTGAGAATTTTCAAAACATTAACGTTGACTGTTCTGTGAAATCGCGACCTCAATAAACACAGAGGTGCTTCATCACGAAAAAGGAATATTTCGAGATGAACCCTGCATTATGAACAGACTGAATAGTCGATTGCACTGCAGATGTCGAGCAACTGCATCTGAATTGGTCGGTCATGCTCTATGGCTAGTTCGTAAGATGTCGGTTTAAGTCTGGCGCTGTGGGTCTAGTCTGTAAACGTTTTTATGTTGCAACTATTTCCAAGAAAGCCATCAACTCATTTGGTTGATTTTGTTAGAAAAGTCTGCTTCCAAAAACGTCTGTTCCTCTATTAAGGAGAGGTCGCGACAGGTGAAATCGAATTTTTGAGACCACCTATACGGTTGAAACTTCCTGGCAGATTAAAACTGTGTGCCCGACAGAGGCTCGAAATCGGGACCTTTCCCTTTCGCAGGCAAGTGCTCTACCATCTGAGCTACCGAAGCACAACTCAAACCTGGTCCTCACAGCTTTACTTCTGCCAGTATCTCGTCTCCTACCTTCCAAATTTTACAGAAGCTCTCCTGCGAACCTTGCAGAACTAGCACTCCTGAAAGAAAGAATACTGCGGAGACATGGCTTAGCTACAGCCTGGGAGATGTTTCCAGGATCAGATTTTCAATCTGCAGCGGAGTGTGCGCTGATATGAAACTTCCTGGCAGATTAAAACTGTGTGCCCGACCGAGACTCTGCAGGAGAACTTCTGTAAAGTTTGGAAGGTAGGAGACGAGATACTGGCAGAAGTAAAGTTGTGAGGACCAGGTTTGAGTCGTGCTTCGGTAGCTCAGATGGTAGAGCACTTTCCCGCGAAAGGCAAAGGTCCCGGGTTCGAGTCTCGGTCGGGCACACAGTTTTAATCTGCCAGGAAGTTTCATATCAGCGCACACTCCGCTGCAGAGTGAAAATCTCATTCTGGCACCTATACGGTTGCATAGCTTAGGGACCCAGGTATCACACGCTGCAGTCATTCAGTCTGGTGGGCCCTTGTTTGTGGGAAATCGACGCAAAAGAAGTTCAGACTTTCTTGAACTTGAACACAGCCTCGGTATTACCAATAACGTCTAGGCGGCGGTGCAGCTTAGCGATAGAATTTTTTAGCTCGTGTGATGAAGTTGGCGGTTTTTAATCCCGTCGAATGCACTCTGCTTCGCTTCAACATCTACATTAAAACGGCTGTGATAATTAGTTATAATATATTAACTAGTTATAAGTATAATTTGTTTTATTATTATTCCTTTGCTGCGTTATTTTAATCATCATATCGTTTATTTGTTTGATCTCAGTTTTTACTTCCCTCCATTACTTTTTCATTTTGAATATTCGTTTGTGTGATTTCTAATATCTTTGCACATTTAATTTAATTTAATTTCTTACATTTATATTTTCGTTTAGAGTATTGCAGTCCTTACTTCTGTTATTTACTTTGATATAATTCCGATTTATTTTAGAATCTCGTTTCATTTCACTCTTCTGGTGGATTGTTTTGTCAATGACGCGAAAGGGAATTTGCGATTAGATGTTCTTTTGCTGGTTAGTACCCATGTACAAATGGTAACGAAATTCAGTTCTTGATAGTACTGCAAAACGCTTAAAAACTAATTATTTCTCATTTTGTTTTTCTTTCGATAGATAATTATTTTCAAGCATATAATTAGTACAGTGAAAAATATTTGAAATCACAAGGACAAAGTTACCAAATAAGGTTTAAATGGAAGGAGAAATGGAGAGCTTATATATAAGTTAATACGACGGATAAAATGATGCACCACGTGATTATAAAAGAAACAAATTATGTGTAAATCAATAACAAAATAAAAATAATAATGGTATTAGTTTCGATGAAGTTGTAAAGAGATGAAGAATGCATAGCACAGGATTCGAGCCCACAGTATTCAGCGCTTCTGAAAAACACCTTCAACTCTACGTTATGACGCTGCCCTGTTTTTTTGCTATTTTCATGGTTCTTTTCAACTACAATCATTTCTGAACCACTCTTTTGTGATGCCGTGGGCCATAAGCAAATCACCGTGCAGGTGTTTCCCAGCAGTTGATTCCACCCCTGAGTACCTCTCATCGTAAGCCAGATCGAGTCTCAGAAAATTTATTTACTGATCTATGTGCTGTGAAATTATTCATAACGTGAGTACTGTGGAAGTTTCGTACATGGCATGCTGACGTTTACTCTGTTCTTCCATAGTTGTTTATTCTTCATGCAAGTCGCAGTGAACAGATACAGCGCTCAATAACAACGAGAAAATCTTATAGTCGACTACACTGTAAATGAGGCACGTATGTGCTTCTTATTCAAAATCCAACTGCCTCTCTCTCCGAGCAGCGGACCGTATAGTCGTGCGGTGATCGCAGCCTGCCTAATCTAGAGATCAGGAATAAGGCTTGTACAGTCGCTTTAAACTCGCCAGCGGGCCGTCTGACGTCATCTCCAAACTTGCCGCCTCCGCCGCTTTTCATTTTACTAAAAACTCATGGCATGAGCCTTTTTTCTGGTACAGGTGCAATATATCGACGTAGGAAGGAGAGAGAGTACAAGAGTTCCCAAGTATAACTGCGGACGCGTCGTTGCTCTGCGTGCACAACTGTTGAACATCACGATTATTGTTCACCAAAAGAAATGGCCTCAGTGGAAACTGTTCGTGTTTTGCTGATGATCTGGCACTCATTGCAAATAATATTGACGAATGGTATATTAATAATTTTTACTTATGGACCGTCTGACAGCAACTGAATAAAACACAATTTTAGTGCCATACGCGTTTCGCCTTTATTTTCTGCAAGGCATCATCAGTGGCCTGGAATATGTACATATGTTAGCTATTTTATTTACATTTTTGTCATTGTGCCTATAGGTTATAAACAGTTCTAGTGGTTGGTATTTCCTATTAAGTAGCAATGTTTTGAACTGTACTTACAGGTTGCGTGGACAATTTCCTACATATTACGCTCCTGTTGCATTTTTGGTGTTGTTCTTCTTCTTATGAACGCCAATTTGCGGTTTTTTCCCCATTCCACAACACTATGCACTGAACGCTTGTTTTAAAGCAATGTTTTGGTTTCTGTTGCCGACTGTCAAATGTTTTTGCCAAAGATCGAATATTATTGCCAAACTTATGAGTGTAACTATTAAAGTATCTGTGGTCTGCTCGTGTATGCATTTGTGTGTGCGTTTGTGTATGTGTGTGTGTGTGTGTGTGTGTGTGTGTGTGTGTGTGTGTGCGTGTTTTTTGGTCTGATATATATATTTTTGTGCTGTGTGTGTGTATTTTGGTGTTTATATATTGCTGTGTGTGTGTGTCTCCAGATGATGTGGGGAAGAGTTTTATTTTTTTTTAATTTTTTTTTATGTTATCATTTCCTTTACTAGCTGTAGTAGGGAGCCTGTGCTGATATGTGTTTGTTCATTCATCACATGTTTGTTTTCTGCTATGGCTTTCTGGATGTGGAAGTTTTCTTGCATTTGTATAAGATGTTTGTCATGGTTGCTTATTCTCATTATTTTCATTTCTTGTTCGATGTTTGTAGGATGATGGTTGTAGTGTTTTAAATGCTCTGCAAATGTGGAATGGTTTGTTTCATACTTCCAACATCTGATATGTTCTTTGTATCTTGTTTGAAAATTCCTGCATGTCATGCCTATGTATACTGCATCACAACTTTGACATTCAAGTTGATATGTTCTCGATTGTTGGGATTTGTCTCTCTTGGTAGCTGGCCGGCTTAGGTGTGATTGAAGGGTTTGCCCAGGCTTATATGCTATTTTGAAGCCCTGTCTCTTTAGGATGTTTACAACTCTGTGTGTTAGTTTGTGTGTGTAGGTCATGGTGTACCATCTGGTTCTTTTCTGTGTGGTGTTGTCATTGTGTGTGTGTGTTTGTAAGCAGGGCGAAACGACAGCAAAAAAATTGATTAGCAATAATAACTGCTCTCTTTATACGTACGTATATGTAATTATTTCTCGTTTTCATTGTAGGTACTGTTTCATGTCATTAGCAGTAGGCCTTCCTAACGACGCTAACAACGACTTTCACACGTTTACGCGTAAGTGTTCCGCAATGCGAGTGACTGTTCACGAACTGAAGTCGCTTACCTCCACTCGTGAACTTCAGTTGCATACAGTTTAACAGGTTCACGCCAGCACTGGGAACTGTGTTTCTCGCTGTCGGGAGCCGTGCAGATTCATGATTCCATACATCTGTTGGCGCTGCTTTCTTTCTGCCTCTCATCGTTGGACAGCAGTGATATTCAAACGCTCTAGGCTACTATTGTAATACACTCTAAGACAAGAGAAAAGCGACGCACCACGGAGGAATAATCCGAATGGGGCGATAATCAGTAGACGTGATTCCCGATTTCAGAAAAAAATTGATGATTTTTTCAACAGTGACAACTTTATAAACTGCGCAAGACAGTAAAACATTGGTCCACCTCTGGCCCTTATGGGAGAAGTAATTAGCCTTGGGCATTGATTGATGCAGTTGTTGTATCTCCCCCTTAGGGATATTGTGGCAAATTCTGTCTAAAGGTCGCGTAAGACCATCAAAATCCCGAACTGGCTGGAGGGTCCTCTGCCCGTAACGCACCAAATGTTTTAAAATGGGCAGAGATCCGGCGACCTTTCTGGCCAAGGGAGAGTTTGGCAAGCAGGAAGACATGCAGTACAAGCTCGTACCGTGCGGGTTCGGGCGTCATCTTGCTGAAACGAAACGACAGTATAGCTTACCATGGAGCGTAACCGAACGGGGCATAGAATAACATCGACGTACCGCTGTGCTGTCAGGGTGTGTCGGAACACTACCAGAGGTGCGCTGCTATTACACTACCGGCCATTAAAATTGCTACACCACGAAGATGACGTGCTACAGACGCGAAATTTAACCGAAAGGAAGAAGATGCTGTGATATGCTAATGATTAGCTTTTCAGAGTATTCATACTGGGTTGGCGCCGGTGGCGACACCTACAACGTGCTGACATGAGGAAAGTTTCCAACCGATATCTCATACACAAACAACAGTTGACCGGCGTTGCCTGGTGAAACGTAGTTGTCTTGCCTCGTGTAAGGAGGATAAACGCGTACCATCATGTTTCCGACTTTGATAAACGATAGCTTGTAGCCTATCGCGATTGCGCTTTATCGTATCGCGACGTTGCAGCTAGCGTTGGTCGAGATCGAATGACTGTTAGCAGAATATGGAATCGGTGGCTTCAGGATGGTAATACGGAACGCCGTGCTGGATCCCAACGGCCTCGTATCACTAGCAGTCGAGATGACAGACATCTTATCTTCATGGCTGTAACAGATGGTGCAGCCACGTCTCGATCCCTAAGACATCACAAGGGAACGTTTGCAAGACAATATCCATCTGCACGAACAGTTTGCGACGTTTGCAGGAGCATGGACTATCAGCTCGGAGGCCCTTCACGCTGCACCAAAGACAGGGGCGCCTGCGATGGTGTTCTCAACTACGAACCTGGGTGCACGAATGGCAAAACGTCATTTTTTCGGATGAATCCAGTTCCTGTTTACAGAATCAAGCTGGTCGCATCCCTGTTTGGCGACATCGCGGTGAACACACATTGGAAGCGTGTATTCGACATCGCCATACCGGTGTATAACACGGCGTGATGGTATGGGGTGCCATTGGTTACACGTCTCGGTCACCTCTTGTTCCCACTGACGGCACTTTCAACAGTGGACGTTACATTTCAGATGTGTTACGACCTGTGGCTCTACCCTTCATTCGATCCCTGCGAAACCCTACATTTGAGCAGGATAATGCACGACCGCATGTTGCAGGACCTCTACTGGCCTTTCTGGGTACAGAAACTGTTCGATTGCTGCCCTGGCCAGCACATTCCCCAGATCTCACAACAATTGAAAACGTCTGGTCAATGGTGGCCGAGCAACTGGCTCGTCACAATACGCCAATCACGACGAACTGTGGTATCGTGTTGAAGCTGCATGGGCAGCTGTACCTGTACACACCATCCAAGCTCTGTTTGACTCAATGCCCAGGCGTATCAAGGCCGTTATTACGGCCAGAGGTGTTGTTGTGGATACTGATTTCTCAGGACTTATGCACCCAAATTGCGTGAAAATGTAATCACATTTGGTCCAATGAATACCCGTTTATTATCTGCATTTCTTCTTGTTGTAGCAATTTTAATGGACTGTAGTGTACAATAACTGAAGGACTATACTAAGGGAAAAGGGTGGACCAATGTAAGCTTTTTATAAAATATTGTCTGTAGAAGAGAAAGCAGAATACACTGAATTCTAAACCTTCCTCTCATGTAACGTGTCGTTTAGATATCGTATTCAACTGCTGAGCAAAACTGCCTATTGGTTTTCTATCTGTTGCGCATGCGATCAGTGTCGTGAAAGTAAACTTCATGAGATTCATATTTTGAAAGAACGAAAAGTAATTTAATTAAATGCCAAAAGAAACTGTTTGTGTGCTCAGATAAAACCATGTAACTAAAACTCGGTACCGAAGTGTATTATGATCTTTGCGTGATACGAAGTGCAGTATTAGACAAATAATATACTCAAAAATAAATTACTGCTCTACTGCGAACAAAATAACTGTTTGAAATTACTAACGCTGTTCACAGAACATTAATGTACTAGCTGGTTCGACACCTGACAACCCTGACTACATACTGCTTGCACAAGAACACAGGGTGAGTTCTCTCTCGAAAATAAAGTGACTTACTTCTAGCTCAGGATGCTGTTTTTGTGTCTGGAGTACTGGCGTTCTCGGAAGCTATTGCAAATCAATAGATGCACCATATAAAGATAAATAATCTGCTCTAAATTCATTTTGTAAGGAAAAATCTGTTGCTTCTGTCGTGTGAGGTGTGTGTATGTGTTTGCGTATTTAACTGGGGACCTAGAATGACAGAGAGGCTTCGTCCCGCCGTAGCCCTCAGTGGTTCACAACCCCACAACAGGCCACTGCAGTCCACCCACCTCCCTGCCACCGCACACCGAACCCAGGGCTACTGTGCGGTTCGGCCCCCAGTGGACCCCCACTGGAAACGTCTCTTACCAGACGAGTGTAACCCCAAATGTTTGCGTGGCAGAGTAATTGTGGTGCTCGCGTAGGTGGAGACAGTGTTTTCGCGGCAATCGCCGGCACATTGTATCTGAGGCGGAATAAGGGGAACCAGCCCGCATTTATAGAGGCAGGTGGGAAATCGTCTTAAAAACAATCCACAGGCTGGCCGGCACACCGGACCTCGACACTAACCCGCAGGGCGTATTCGTGCCGTGGACCGGCACGCCTTCCCGCTCGGGAAGCAGCGCGTTAGACCGCGCGATTAGCCGGGCGGGCTGTGGTGTAAGGTACAATACACTCATATGAAAACTTCAGGACTTTACTATCAATCATGGAGATAGGTTTTACTTTAAATAAAATCGTTTTTGAGGTGTCAAGCGCTAATTATTGAGAAAAAGACAGCGCAACACAAGAAGACTCTAACAGTTACAAAATTCTCTTGTTACAAAAGCTACAGACGTATCTTCGAAATTTCTCCGAAATCTTCTCTGTCAGTAACATGAATATGAAAGCATGACATGTCAATTTTCACCTCCATAATAATAAATCTTCTCCAAGATTTACAGAAAACATATCTCATCCTTGAATAACTCAGCTGCATGTTCCTATGCCTCAAATAAGAATGTCTGAGCGTTGCACAACTGACTGACTAAAAAGTCAGTCACAGATAAAACTTAAGACAGAGTCAAGGATATAACACACTACTCCTAAAGTATTTACAATAGCAAAAAACATAGGAGGAATTTACAGAATAAAATCAAAGTCATGTCCTTAACTCTATTCTACTTTTCCTGCACGTAAGTTACTGCACTTGCAATGTCTTCTACATCTACATCTACATATATACTCCGCTAGCCACCAAGTTGTGTGTGGCGGGGGGCACAATTCGCGCAAAAGTCATATTTCCCCCTCTGTTCCACTCGCGGATCGCGCGAGGGAAAAAGATTTTCTGAGCGCCTCGGTATGACCTCTAAGTTCCCTTATCTTTGAATGGTGATAATTGTGCGATGTGAAAGTTGGTGGTAATAATATATGCTCTACATCCTCGGCGAAGATCGGAAGTTAGTGAGCAGCCCCTTCTGTTTACCGCGTCGTCTATCTGTAAGTGTGTCCCACTTCAAACTTTCTATGAGATTTGTAACGCTCTCGCGATGGCTAATGTACCAGTCACGAATCTTGCCGCTCTTCTTCGGACCTTCTCAATCTCTTGAACCAGACCCAACTGGTAAGGGTCCCATACGTCCTTACAATACTCTAATAATGGACAACTAACGTCTTGTAAGCAATTTCCTTTGTTGAAGGACTGCATCGCTTGAGGATTCTAGCAATAAACCACAATCTAGAGTTCGTCTTGCCCGTTACTTGTGTAATATGATCATTCCATTTGAGATCATCTTGCCCGCCGGGATGGCCGAGCGGTTCTAAGCGCTACAATCTGGAACCGCGCGACCGCTACGGTCGCTGGTTCGAATCCTGCCTCGGGCATGGATGTGTGTGATGTACTTAGGTTACTTAGGTTTAAGTAGTTCTAAGTTCTAGGTGACCGATGACCTCAGATGTTAATTCCCACAGTGCTCAGAGCCATTTGAGCCATTTTTTTCAGATCATTTCGGATAGTCACACCCAGATACTTGACGTATGTTACCGCTTCCAAATACTGGGCATTTATTTTGTAGTCGTACGTTAATGGGGATTTTCGTCTTGTTATACGCAGTAGGCTACACTTACTAATATTGAGAGCAAACTGGCAGTCATTACACCACGCATTTATTTTCTGCAAATCCTCATTGATTCTTCACAAATTTCGTGTGATACTACTTTCCTGTAGACTACAGCATCATCGGCAAACAGCCTAATGCCGCTGTCAATACCATCGACAATCTTCATAGCGTTCCATCGTACATCATTCGTTAAATAAAATCTACATGCATATTTGCTTGCATTCGGAAGCATTTTTATTCCATATTTCTTTTCTCACTCTCCACATCATAATCATTCTATTCAAATGGGTTTTCCTGGCCAAGAAATGTATACTAGTGTCAAATATAGTCCTTAATATGGCGAAAAAATTTCTGAAAATGTAATTTTGGAGCACAGCTTTGTTTGATGGTGAAACATTGGATTGCGGAATAACAGGAACAAATGAGAATTGAAACATTTGAGATGTGCTGCTACAGATGAATGTTGAAAATTAAGTGGAGCGATAAGGTAAGGAATGAAGGTTTCTCCGCAGAATCGGCGAGTAAGGGAATACGTGGAAAACACTGACCGAAGCCTTACTTACTCACTCACTGGCCATACCGTACTCGAGAGTCCATTACCGCAGCAACGTATTTTCGCCATGTGTCCCTGTCTTGAGCTATTTCCTTCCATTCACCTTCAATACCTAGGCTCCTCAAATCAGCCTTCACATTGTCCTCCCATCTACGCCTCGGTCTCCCCACAGGACGTTTTCCCTCTAAGTGCCCTACCAGTACTCTGCGCGCTGCCCTGCCCTCATCCATTCGAGCTACGTGACCCGCCCAACGCAGCCTACTGATACTGATATACTAATAATACTGATTATGTCAGGGCACGAATAGAGTTCGTGAAGCTCTTCGTTGTGCAGTTTTCGCCACTCTCCGCTAATGTCATTCGTTTTTGATCCGAAAATTTTCCTCAAAATTTTGTTTTCAAATACTCGAAACAGCTTTTCATTTTGCGCAGTGAGAGACCAAGTTTCACACCTATACAGCATAACTTCTAGAATAATAGTTGCGTATATTCTAATCTTTAAATTCCTAGACAATATCCATGATGAAAGTAGTCTATTCAATGAGAAGCATCACGCATTTCTCGCCCGTATTCTCTTCTTCAGTTCGGATTCAATCTCATTTCTCGAAGTGATGTCCACTCCTAGATACTTAAATGTGTTCACTTTTTCAAACTGCATGTCTCCAACTCTTAACATTTCCTGATCTACTACCGTTGGTATTCTAGTAGTAAGCAGGTATTTAGTTTTGTCTTCACTTATCCTTAGACCTACATCTTCACTAGCCTTGATTAACGCATTCGCATTTGCTGTTACTGATTCTTTCCATCAATGGTTCAAATGGCTCTGAGCACTATGGGACTCAACTCCTGAAGTCATTAGTCCCCTAGAACTTACAACTAGTTAAACCTAACTAACCTAAGGACATCACAAACATCCATGCCCGAGGCAGGATTCGAACCTGCGACCGTAGCGGTCTTGCGGTTCCAGACTGCAGCGCCTTTAGCCGCACGGCCACTTCGGCTAGCCTTCATTCCATCGTTAGTAATGTTTAGATCATCTGAATGCCCTAATATCTTAATATTTCCATTTAACTCCACACCCTCTGAATGATCTGCTGCCATTCGTACAATATATTGTAGGACTAAATTAAAAAGTAGCGGAAACAGGGCATCTTCCTGTTTAAGTCCGTTCTTTATTACGTATTCTTCTGCCTCCAATTTCGCCACGCGTACTGTAACATTTGTGTTTTTCAAACTCGCTTCTATAAGTCTAACATACTTATTTGGTATTCCAAGTTCCAAAAGAATTCTGTACAATTTTGATTGCAATACTGAATCATATGCTTTCGTAAAATCTATGATAAAATTATGAACTGCTTAATTGTATTCCCATTTCTTTTCCAAAATTTGAAGCACGGTGAATATTTGGTCTACAGCTGATCTGTTTCTCCGAAACCTGGCTTGGTAATCCCCCAGAATTTCATCTGCATATGGTGTAAGCCTGCTTAGCAGAATATTCGAGACAATTTTGGAACATACCGTTAATATCGATATCCCTCTATAATTACTACAATCCATTTTGTCGCCTTTCTTAAAATATTGGGGTCAGAATCGACTCCTTCCACTCTTCAGGTATCCCTGAGTCCCATACTTTAGTTATCACTTTGTGACCGAAGCCTTAAAAGAATTAAATGCCAAATACACATCGGAAGCACACACGGCAGATTGTTTAGTCCTGATAATGATTTCTGCCCCGATAACGCTTAGTGTTCTGTCTGCTCCTTCACTCTCAACCAAAGCACAATACAGACGGTAGAAGGTGCCTTGAGTCGCACGGAAACTACTACGACGTTCAACGCATGAAACGCACAAACGGTTTGGTTGAAAACCATTAAGCCTTAGCACCCGAAAGGGTTTGTTTCTAAGTGCACTTTGTAATGACTGAAGCCATATGCACTTTCTTGATGATTGCAGAGTTGGTAACTCATTGGCAAAAACAGATACGTACCTCGTAACACAAGCTCAAGAGCGAATGTTTGCCATAATTATATCATTTAAATGGAGCGCTAGTAGTAGTAACTACTTTTCCAAGAAGAAGAGAAGCACACCTCATGTACACACAAACATCAAGTTATATCTGTTTGAAATTACATTGTTATTTTATGATTTATATTTATCGCAGTTATTCAGGAAGCGATAAGAGACCAGGATTTATTGCTGGATGTTGTTGTCGTCTTATAACCATCTAATGGACAGATCTGCTAATATTAATTAAAATATCGTAATTTTAACAACCTTTACCTCCATGAATATCGTTGTGATTCCACACTGGGTTAAAAAATTGCTATCGCATTTTGTGATCATGACTTGCTCAAATCCTACAAATCTTCGAGTGTGCGTTTTGGAGTTTAAAGTTAGTAAAGAAAATTATTAACTCTCGTTCCGAGAGCTCCACGCTCGTTTGTAAACGGCATAATATTTTTCGCAAAGCGCACCGCGAAATGTGAATGAATGGAGATGTTAAAGCAAAAGCCAGGTGGCAGAGAAGAGGTAATTAACGAGCCAAATCGTCGCTGGAAAATTAAAATACAGGTCCAGCGCATACCTAGAGTCTGGTTTTGAAAACTGTTTAGCTGTATTACGTATTTCAGACCATTTCTAAAAGGATAATGGAGAAATTGACGGAATCCTATAATCAGCCAGTTTATTTCTGATAGTCCTTGCCAGAGCTTTGCAGCCATGTCATTATAACGTGAGATCGAATATAAGCTCTATAAACAGAAGTACCTTTGAAATCCATAAGTACTGGCCCGAATACAATTTAATTAATCCGGCTGATTTCTCTGCACATTCTTTATACTTCGCTCTTCACACTAACTGTAGACGATACAATTTCTCAGTGATGTGTTAATCACAGTGTACCATTGCAACACTACCAGTTCACAATCGAAAAAATTGTCAACTAAGGTCAATGGCGTCATATACATATAATGAGATGTACCACGAAAGGCTTGAAGGAACACACCAATGCTGATCCGTCAGGTTATTTGCTCTGCCACATGGTAATATAGTTTAAGGCCCGAAGACGATGTCAGATAATGTTTCTAAATAAAAAACTTTTCCTAAGGACCTTATAACGTCCCTACACACTGTTTTCTATTCGTGATTATAGCGTCTGCTTATTCTCTTTTATTGTGTCTCGCCTATTAAGCCGTGTGATCTTGCTTGAATATTGGCTGTCTGTTGTGGCATATAACTTGGAACTCGCTACTAACACTAATAATGTTACACCATGAACACTATGTAAGAGTAAACTGAACGCTGTTACTGATGTTAACCGCGTTTGTACCTGTCTGACTATTAATTAGGCCATCGTATTTTTTTCTCGGAAGTTTAGTGAGCAAACTCTGAGGTCGTTGTGTCCACAAGAAAAGTATACGCTTCACTTCACTGTTACCTATAATTATCGTTCTGCTAGTTAATGTCCCCCAAAAAGGGGTAATGACAGCGTTTACCACTGGATCAGGAATCAATATTAAATCACCTCCTGAACTTTGCTCCTGAATACTAGTAATTAGACTTGTTGATACCGGATTCCGCGCTCCGAAGGGATTCAGTTTGAAACTGAGTGGTTTTGTTGAACTTAGAACATAATAAATTTGTAATTCCTGAAATTTAATTGTAGATTTTTGTACCGGAATGAAACTAACGAGGTCTTAAATTTCTTCCTTTACAAACATTGTGTTACAGCCGTTACAAATACAAAAATAAAGTTAGTAACTGCCAATACTCTGAAGCATCTTTAACCTTGAGACTTTTGGTAATTTATTTAAAACATGCGAAATTTAATCAAATACCGTATAATGTGATCCATCAAAATTGTGTACATCCACTCTTTTATTGTAATAAACCATACAGCCGTACCATTTACTATTCTTGGTTCTCCGCACGGTAAAATGTAATTTCAAGACAGGATTTAGTTAAATTAAAACTAGGTACTTCAAATAAGAAGGTAAACTTGTAGTGATTAACTATCAATATACTGAATCAAAAGCACTTTTGATTGCAGATTTTGTTGACGGAAGAATAAGGAAATAAATTATTTGTAACTTGCCTTGTCATAAATAGTGATGTTGAGCACATAATGCAAAAGTACTTCCGCAGATTCTTCATCTCTCTTATTAATCAGGTGGATCAAACAGTGCCATAATGACTACCTTTGGTAAGCATTCTCAGAGTGAGATGGTGTCGTTCTTGCAACACAATATGTTCGTCTGGAAAAGTCGTGTATCCGTGGCTACAATGGACTTCAGGCGACTTATTTTTTCGTAAGTGCTAATTATTGCCTTCGCCCAATTTTGGCCCAAAATATCTTAACGAGCGCATCAACACATGGCCTCAAGGCTTCTCTCTGCCATTCAGTCTATCTGCAGTATACCTCGGTTAAGAAACGGAAACGACAAGGCTGCCCAGCCAACCCTATCTCGATGCCGTCTACTGGGCATTCCATTGCACATTTTTCCTCACAGAAAATACGCTTCCAAATGGAACGACATAGGGAAAAGCCTGACCGGCATCAGCCTTAATGCCTGTCTCGTTTCCATGACGGAACACTACTCTTTTGCGTAATGACAGAACATAATATCCTCAGGAAGAGCACAGACTTTTAGAGATGCGATAGTTTTAAATAGTTAAATATTTAACTATAATATCAAAGCGGAGTTATTAATTTCAATGTACTTTTACAAAGGTTTGATAACATTACTTTCCCCGTAATCACCATCAAATAATCTTTAGTATATACTGTCAGTTATCTATAATACAAAATGTAAACATAAAGGTAACGATGTTCCGTTACAACCTCACATTTAGTACTTTATAGTTATACGTCTGCTGCCACGCATGTAACGAAACAAGTCGAGGTACTGTGTACGGTTACGGAAAACTGGGTCGGTGCTTATAGACTGTGTTCTAAATACGCTGCAGCAAAACACTCAAACAGATTTTTGAGTGCAGTTTATATGTTGCATACGAGTAAGATAAACATTTTAAAACCAGAGATTAAGCTGGAATAAAGTTCCACCCGTAATTTTTGGTTATGAATTGAAGATTTAAACTGAAGCATAAAGATCGGACAATAAGAGAATGTGGTCCGGTTAGCTGAAGAAACCAGTCTCTGTTGACCGCGTCGAAGGGAGTAGTAGGTAACGACATACTGAAAGAAAGGAGCAGAGTACAATATAGGATGCATGGGTAACCTTGCCAGGTGGAATAGTGGAGGTCGCAGAGCCTCAAATAGGGCTAAAGACAGGCCCAGTAGGAATCGTACGATAACGAACCATATACTGAATGTGATTAATGAGAGCATAAATTGAAAATGGTGAAATGATTTAGGCAAAACGGGAGACAGACATCCAAAACAAACAGGTTTACAGGTAGTGCAAACTCGTAAAGCAGGAATTACTGGAGGGGAAATGTAAAGCTATACAAACACGCGAAAGATACAGGCTCCCTATACGGAATTAGACCAGTCAGGCGGGAAGCAAGGGTAAAACTATTTCAGATTTTAGAAAATCATTAATAGAGGTGGCTACCAATCCATTAATATGCAGACGGATGAAAAAAAGAGAATATGTTAGGTGACAAGTATTTTCGCTATGAGAAATGGAAAGGCACGAGAGAGGCAGTTATGTTCCACTTTGTAATGGAAGGCAGACGCAAGAAATATCAATAAATCATTAAACAATTTGAAATTAATATATCAGAAAGATAATTTGGAACGTATTTCTCTGTAGTGCAACCTTGTACGGAGCCCTTCGCTAGATATTGAAGATATACAAAGTGGGCCTAATACCCTCCGAATTTAATAATACACATAAATGACAAAAAAGTGCTTGTATATATGTATGTGTGTTCTACACCTCCCCTTAGGCCATTGGAAAAATTTCAACCGAACTTGGTACAGATATCACTTCCTCTCTGGGAAGAATCACTGTGGGGTAAGAACACCCACCTATCAAAGGTATGGAGGTGAAAAAGCAGTGCAGATCATGATGCGAGAATACTCATACTAAATTCATCCAGGATTTGAGAATGAGAGCAGATAGAGTCTTACAACACATGTTACACATAATGTCAAACCTTCATAAAACATTTTCTCACTGACGACGCCCAAAACATGATGAAAGGAAAAAAGTTTATCGCATTTCCGCTATTCATGCAGTGAAAGTGCCACATCAGGTAAGACATCTTCATTTATTACTTCTATACTTTATTCGCAACACATTTCAAAGACAGTATCCACATTCACCGCTGAATCTACCTACAAACACATATCATTTAACCATACACGGATTAAGAGATCTCACGTCATAAACAATGAGCTGAGTGAAAATGAAACCGCAGTGAAATATATTAAATATATGTCGGATGTTTATACATGGATAAATCCATGGATAAAAAGCTCATCCTAATCGGTTTACCTATTGTTGAAAAATGTGTTACACATATTAGTTTCACTCTAGAAAGAAATACGAGTACTGTGGGGGTAAGAACCGTTGTCCTCTTATTGATGTGACTGCGATAACATGGAGAGATAAGGGAGGATGCAGATATGCACAGACAGCAAGGGGAAAAGAGGAGGTACACGCAGAAGGAGGAGGAGATGGACGGATGTAGTGGAGGGAGAAATGGATAGAGAAAGGAAAGAGAAGGCGTTTGACAAGCACAGGGGAGGGGAAGACAAGCAAAGAGGTTGGGGGAGGAGATTAACAGACAGAAGGGAGGACGAACTGGAAAGAGAAAGGAAGATATGGACTTAGAGAGTGGAAAAGAGGAGATGAACACCAATAGGAAAGGGGAGAAGATGAACAGAGAGAGGAGGATATGGGCAGAGAGAAGGAGATGAAAAAAAGGACAGAGAAAGAAGGAAGAGAAGATTCGCAAAGAGATGGGGAGAAGGAGTTGCAATTAGAGATGGGTGGAAGAGGAAAAAGCAGGGGGATGGAGCAGGCTAGCAGAAGAGGGAGGAGTAGGTTGGTAGAGAGCAGGGAAAGGATGAGATGGACTGAGAGAGGATCAGGATGAAGAAGAAAGTGTATAGTGGAGTTGGTGGAGAGAGTAAGTAGGTGGTGGAGATGGACAAAGACAAGGGATGGAGGAAATTGTCTAATAGAAGACTGCAACACATACATACTCAGGAAACATGAGATACTTAGCTGGTAATGTAATAACGTCAAGACCAATAATGCAGGAGTTGAGAGCATTTAGTCATACTGTACCATTTGTTTAATAGGCCATTCTAGCATAAATGGTGTAGGGGTAGCGCCTTTGAATCATAATCAAAACGTATTCAGTCCCGGGTTCGATCCCCGCCACTGCCTAAATTTTGATAAATAATCGGTATGGCGGCCGAAGACTTCCGCCATAAGAAGTCAGCCTCATTCTGCCAACGGCCTTGTCAAAGAGGGAAGACGAGCGGATAGCGGTTCAGGGCACTCTCTTGTCCTAGGGGTGGGAAATTGCCCCTAAAGGCGGAAGAATCAGCAATGATCAACGACATGAGGATGCAGAAGGCAATGGAAACCACTGCATTAAAGACATGTAACGTGTATCCACAGGACATGTGGCCTGTAATAGAAGAAGTGTCATGATGATCTCTCCATTGGCAAAAGATACGGGAATAGTCCCCCATTCAGATCTCCGGAAGGGGACTGCCAAGGGGGAGGTTACCATGAGAAAAACATTGAATAATCAACGAAAGGATAACGTTCTACGACTCAGGGCGTGGAATGTCAGAAGCTTGAACGTGGTAGGGAAACTAGAAAATCTGAAAAGGGAAATGCAAAGGCTCAATCTAGATATAGTAGGGGTCAGTAAAGTGAAGTGGAAAGAAGACAAGGATTTCTGGTCAGATGAGTATCGGGTAATATCAACAGCAGCAGAAAATGGTATAACAGGTGTAGGATTCGTTATGAATAGGAAGGTAGGGCGGAGGGTGTGTTACTGTGAACAGTTCAGTGACCGGGTTGTTCTAATCAGAATCGACAGCAGACCAACACCGACAACGATAGTTCAGGTATACATGCAGACGTCGCAAGCTGAAGATGAACAGATAGAGAAAGTGTATGAGGATATTGAAAGGGTAATGCAGTATGTAAAGGGGGACGAAAATCTAATAGTCATGGGCGACGGAATGCAGTTGTACGGGAAAGAGTAGAAGAAAAGGTTACAGGAGAATATGGGCTTGGGACAAAGAATGAAAGAGGAGAAAGACTAATTGAGTTCTGTAACAAGTTTCAGCTAGTTATAGCGAATACCCTGTTCAAGAATCACGAGAGGAGGAGGTATACGTGGAAAAGGCCTGGAGATACGGGAAGTTTTCAATTAGATTCCATCATGGTCAGACAGAGATTCCGAAATCAGATACTGGATTGTAAGGCGTACCCAGGAGCAGATATAGACTCAGATCACAATATAGTAGTGATGAAGAGTAGGCTGAAGTTCAAGACATTAGTCAGGAAGAATCAATACGCAAAGAAGTGGGATACGGAAGAACTAAGGAATGACGAGATACGTTTGAAGTTCTCTAACGCTATAGATACAGCAATAACGAATAGCGCAGTAGGCAGTACAGTTGAAGAGGAATGGACATCTGTAAAAAGGGCCATCACAAAAGTTGGGAAGGTAAACATAGGTACAAAGAAGGTAGCTGCGAAGAAACCATGGGTAACAGAAGAAATACTTCAGTTGATTGATGAAAGGAGGAAGTACAAGCATGTTCCGGGAAAATCAGGAATACAGAAATACAAGTCGCTGAGGAATGAAGTAAATAGGAAGTGCAGGGAAGCTAAGACGAAATGGCTGCAGGAAAAATGTGAAGACATTGAAAAAGATATGATTGTCGGAAGGACAGACTCAGCGTACAGGAAAGTCAATACAACCTTTGGTGACATTAAAAGCAACGGTGGTGACATTAAGAGTGCAACGGGAATTCCACTGTTAAATGCAGAGGAGAGCAGATAGGTGGAAAGAATACACTGAAAGCCTCTATGAGGGTGAAGATTTGTCTGATGTGATAGAAGAAGAAACCTGAGTCGATTTAGAAGAGATAGGGGATCCAGTATTAGACTCGGAATTTAAAAGAGCTTTGGACGACTTACGGTCAAATAAGGCAGTAGGGTTAGATAACATTCCATCAGAATTTCTAAAATCATTGGGGGAAGTGGCAACAAAACGGCTATTCACGTTGGTGTGTAGAATATATGAGTCTGGCGATATGCCATCTGACTTTCGGAAAAGCATCATCCTTACAATTCCGAAGACGGCAAGAGCTGACAAGTGCGAGAATTATCGCACAATCAGCTTAACAGCTCATGCATCGAAGCTGCTTACAGGAGTAATATACAGAAGAATGGAAAAGAAAATTGAGAATGCGATAGGTGACGATCAGTTTGGCTTTAGGAAAAGTAAAGGGACGAGAGAGGCAATTCTGACGTTACGGCTAATAATGGAAGCAAGGATAAAGAAAAATCAAGACACTTTCATAGGATTTGTCGACCTGGAAAAAGCGTTCGACAATATAAAATGGCGCAAGCTGTTCGAGATTCTGAAAAAAGTGGGGGTAAGCTATAGGGGGAAATGGGTCATATACATGTACAACAACCAAGAGGGAATAATAAGAGTGGACGATCAAGAACGAAGTTCTCATATTAAGAAGGGTGTAAAACAAGGCTGTAGCCTTTCGCCCCTACTCTTCAATCTGTACATCGAGGAAGCAATGATGGAAATAGATGAAAGGTTCAGGAGTGGTATTAAAATACAAGGTGAAAGGATATCAATGATACGATTCGCTGATGACATTGCTATCCTGAGTGAAAGTGAAGAAGAATTAAACGATCTGCTGAATGGAATGAACAGTCTAATGAGTACACAGTATGGTTTGAGAGTAAATCGGAGAAGGACGAAGGTAATGAGAAGTAGTAGAAATGAGAACAGCGAGAAACTTAGCATCAGGATTGATGGTCACGAAGTCAATGAAGTTAAGGAATTCTGCTACCTAGGCAGTAAAATAACCAATGACGGACAGAACAAGGAGGACATCAAAAGCAGACTCGCTATGGCAAAAAAGGCATTTCTGGCCAAGAGAAGTCTACTAATATCAAATGCCGGCCTTGATTTGAGGAAGAAATTTCTGAGGATGTACGTCTGGAGTACAGCATTGTGTGGTAGTGAAACATGGACTGTGGGAAATCCGGAACAGAAGAGAATCGAAGCATTTGAGACGTGGTGCAATAGACGAATGTTGGAAATTAGGTGGACTGATAAGGTAAGGAATGAGGAGGTTCTACGCATAATCGGAGAGGAAAGGAATATGTGGAAAACACTGATAAGGAGAAGGGACAGGATGATAGGACATCAGCTAAGACATGAAGGAATGACTTCCATGGTACTAGAGGGAGCTGTAGAGGGCAAAAACTGTAGAGGAAGACAGAGATTGGAATACGTCAAGCAAATAATTGATGACGTAGGTTGCAAGTGCTACTCTGAGATGAAGAGGTTAGCACAGGAAAGGAATTCGTGACGGGCCGCATCAAACCAGTCAGTAGACTGATGACAAAAAAAAAAAAAAAAAAAAAAAAAAAAAAATCATAAATGGTACTTATAGAAGAGTGTAAAGACTGGTTGAAGCAGAACTTCTTGGAGATTTGTTAGAATGTAGGGACCCCTTATGCTGAAATGAAACTGCCACTTATCTAAGAAGCAACGTCTGTAGCATGTATATATTTAGAGAAAGAGTTTCACAGTGTCGAGAATATGAAGGTAGCGAAAGTTTATTCACAGGTTGTAAAGGAACTAGTTGTAAGAGTTGAAAGACATGAAAGGAAGGCAGTAGTTGATAAGTAATAAGACGTAGTATTGAATCAGTATACTAACAAAACTGTAAGGGATTCCAAGGGGATATTTGGAAAGGGAACTGGAGTTCTGGGTGAGGGTATACTAAATTTAAGGATTGCGATCTACATTGTAAGTGTCAGGGACGGAAAGGGATCTCGGACATCATATGAAGAGAGTTGGTAGTGACTTGAAGAGAGCTTATAAGATATTAATCAACAAAAGAAAAATAACATTATGGCAGTGTAGTCGACTTAAATATTGTAAACCTGAAGAATTATATTACAAAATTAGAAACTACAAGTAGCAGATGAGTTCTGATACATGGACCGTAAAATAAGCAATAACACCAAAAAAAGAGGAAGAATTAACCACAGATTCGCAACAGCATGATAAGCGTCACTGAATAGAGGCATTTGTCAACTGTAAAATTTAAGTGGTAGAAGAAGAAAAGCCAGTCATATTGAAGACATAGGGGATCCTGTATCAGAATGACAATCTGACAGACTTTTAGAAAACTTGAGATCAGTGAGGCGGAAAGCATAGATACAACTCTTTCAGATATTCGAAAATCATTAAGCGATGCGACAACCGGTCGATTAATATGCACAAAAAAGTGAAAAAATGAGAATACGTTAGGTGAGGAGAATTTTGTCTCTGAGAAATGGAAAAGCCCCAGAGACGCAGCTATCTTCTGTTTTGTAATGGGACTGAGACACAAGAAATATCCAGAAATCTTCAAACAATTTGAAATTAATATACTAGAAAGTCTGTTTGGAAGGTATTCCTCTGTAGTCCAACCCTGAATGGAAGTGAACTGTGGACGACAAGCAGTACATACATCTAGGAAATAGACACCTATCCAATCTGATACTATAAAAGAATATTGAATAACGGATGGTTGTGTTGGGCAGCTATTGAAATGATACCGAATCTAATTCCTGAGTTAAATGAATTAATGGACAACTTTACTGAAATACGAGACAGGTTCTCAGAACACTTCGTCAAGTGTGAAGGAATCGTCAGTTTAATAACGACACAGGTCTCAAGTGTAATAATTGTATATCGTAAGAGACTTGAACTGGACGAAGGTGGTAATAGCTATTCAGAGAGGAAGAGGCTTTCGCAGGATGGAATAGCGTTGAGAGTTTCATCAAACAGTCTACATATCGATTACCACTCAACAACAGTAGCAACACATGGAGCTCCTGGAGTGAACATATGTGTGACTGTAAATTAAAATTATGAGTCTTTAGTACCATTCTTATACAGCTTGATTTTTGACATAATCTGTAGTTTTAAATTTTTAATTCTACAGATTTTTTCATCGAATGTATCAGTTTATTTTGCTGGCGGCAACATCGTAGATGACGGATACAAAGGACACTCCATTTCACATTTGTTACAGGTTCTTCGGTTTTTGACGTTTCTCGGCGCTAATCGTAAACTTCGAGATATAGCATGTTGATCTATCCTCTACGGTTACTGTTAGCAGTGAAGAAGATGGCATAATGAGCTGCTGTCGAAAGCTGAACAATTTTGGTAGGGATGTTTATAGTGTAAATCAGCGACGAATGTCTCTGGATAGAGGGACCAATGTGCACCATGTCACTCTGTAAACAGACATTCCATGTGGAGGCTCTTCTCGGTCCTCCACCTACGTCGAGTGCGAGGAGCCTATTCCTATGAAAAAAGCAGTCATATGTGAAACATGCGGAAACTGTAAGCAGGTAGGGAATTATTCGCTGACTGAAAATAAAATTTTCACTGAGAAAAGTGTTTATATATATGAGCAGAAACGCGCTATCCACAATGTAAATACAACAAAAAAAAAAAAAAGAAAGAAAGAAACTCGCTCTTACAAACGATGGTGATATGCTACGAAAGCTGTAGCGTAACTACTTAATAGTATTCCCGTAGCAAAACATTTAGCAGATTCAGCATTTACCGCTTTAAGTTTTGTGTTTCGTGTAAAACGTGGCACACTTATTGTTGTAAAACCAAAAAAGGGAAGCAACCAGAAGACATGGTCGGACATCTATGTAACTTACTACACATACACTTGGAGATATGAATGATCAGAGTTCCAACTGTCTGTGACAGTAGAACGGCCACCAAAGTGCGTAATTTTACCATGCTTAGTACAGTCTACAAGGGACGTGAATGGCATGAAATGTCGAATGATGACTGTGAACGACACGCAAATGCCACGGGACTCATGTGAGACCAGCACCTGGCAGAGTTTCAAGGTGACCCCATTGCGTGTCTCCATTTGGTCAGCTGGTCGAATCACTTACTATCTCTACTTTGTCAAAAACTGACGTTTTGAGAAGCATGGCTATAATACTATAAGGTTTGTAACTGAAACAGGAATCAGCAACACGTATGGTTTAACAAGGTATATTTGAATCGAACCGTAACCGCTTCCGGACTTTTTCTTTTTACAAACCCATCTCCAGAAGGTTGTTACTCGTTTTACAGGTTTGCTGCAGTAGAACAGGAGGAAACCTTTTTGTGCTCCTTCGGTCTATCCTAGCGTAGAAAATCAATAACGGATACAAAACGAGGCCCCAACGACAAAACCAACGAAACGTTTAACAACCATCTGAGGAGGGATTTTCAACAAAACATCCGAAACCAGTCATACGATGGAGTACCCGAAAAAACCGGATTTATTTTTTAAAAGCTATACATTTTCAAATTGTTTGCAAAGTAACCTTATCACCGGGAAAATACTCTTCGTTACAACTAATACATTTGTCCCACCGGTGCTTCTACTGTTCGAAACATTTTTTGTAGTCATCTTTAGAGACTGATGACCATAGATGCTAAGTCCCTTAGAGCTCAGAGCCATCATCTTTAGAAATGGCTGACAGCTCTTCCTTCGTTTTGCCCTTACTTCTTCAGTGTTATGAAATCGGTGTTCTTTCATACCCCTTTTCATGAGTGGAAAGAAAAAGCTGTACGGAGTCACGTCCGGCGAATAAGGTGCTTGGAGCAGCGGAACCATGCCGTTTTTAGCCAAAAGCTGTCTAACATGAATAGCTTTTGGTACATTTGCGTTGGCAGCAGCCCTCTTCTTCCCAAATCTTCCAATAAAATTCGCTGAACCGAATTCCAAGACAAACCACTACTCTCTGACAGTTAATCAATTGTCTGTCGACGGTCTGTGAGCACAAGCTCTCGATTTTTTTCAATATATTCGTCGATTGGGGCAGCTGATGGGCGTCCAGAACGAGGTTTTTCATCAGTCAGCATGTCGCTATTTTTAAACTGAGCAAACCACTCATATGCTTCCAACATTAAAACAGCTTCAGCAGCATTTTTATCCAGTAAAAAACAAAATTTCACAGCTGCACGCTATTCACTTAAACTTGCCGTCTGAAAATACCGTCCACTGCTGATGAACAGAACAAGCCAAGTCCACAACACAGGCGGCACTGAACTGGTAATGAGTTGCGCTCTAGTGGCAGAAATGCGTACTAACAAGCTCCGCCCACGGTAGTGTTATCTCATTTCTTTTTTTGGGTTACTTGCTCCTAGTTTGATCCAAATTGTAGTGTTGGCTCAAGAGCCAACACCGTGTCGCTACAGGAGGCCGAAATGCACGCGTCTAAATACACGCAGACCGGCGTGAGGTCTGGAACAGGACAATGTCTTGAGAATTGCAATAAAGTACGAAAATCTCGTAATACTTAACTTTAATCCATAATTGTAGAACATCGCTCTTGATGACACATGCTTCACATAATAAATATCAATTGATAATGGCGCCTTGCTAGGTCGTAGCAAATGACGTAGCTGAAGGCTATGCTAACTATCGTCTCGGCAAATGAGAGCGTATTGGTCAGTGTAGCGTCGCTAGCAAAGTCGGCTGTACAACTGGGGCGAGTGCTAGTCCGTCTCTCTAGACCTGCCGTGTGGTGGCGCTCGGTCTGCAATTACTGACAGTGGCGACACGCGGGTCCGACGTGTACTACCGGACCGCGGCCGATTTAAAGGCTACCACCTAGCAAGTGTGGTGTCCGGCGGTGACACCACACAAATAAACCTTGTCAAAGCATACTTGTGGCTTGTAGCTGTTTCACTTGTAGACATAATTTCGATTTGTGCGGCATTCGGATGTGGAGATGCATATTTGTGTTGAAGGTTACGATCGATCACATCAGACAATCATAAGGGAGGTCTTCACATCTCCGCCTGCCATCCGAGATCAAGTAGCGGACAACTTGCAACGTTTTGTGTCATTCCGCCATCTGATCCGAGGCTAGAAGCTGCAGAAACAGGACATTATTAGGCCACGTGCAAGCTGCCATTAACACCGCAAGACAAACTGTTGCGTATGGAGTTGTGGCGTGACCAGGAATCATTGACTGCTGGTGAATGGCGTCGTATCTTGTCCAGCGATTAATCAGAGTCCTGCACAATCCTAGGAGAATACTTTAATCGAGTATGGGGATGACCTTTTAAGAGGCCACATTATTGTAAGGTTTTCGAAATGCACAGTGATGGTACTCCTGTCGTTATGGTGTGGAAAGACATCGAGTATGACTTCAGACCATGGCTGGTGGTGACTGAGGGAATTCTAAGGACACAATAACATGTTGCGGACATCCAGACCCCTCATGGTGCCATGTTTCAGCTCGACAATGCACTTCCACACATGTCATGTGTCTCTGTGAAGTTTCCGCTTGATATTGAGCTACTCCCATTGCCAGCAAGAACCACAGAAATTTCCCAGATACAACATTTGTGGGACCAGCTCTGACTTCACATACGTCCCATTGCAAGTATCGAGGATATCAAAGACCAGTTACAACTGGTGCGGGTCAGCTTTCTCAGGAGAATATACAGAAGTTTTATGAATGAATCAGTGTTTCCACGGACGTCTGTGGAGATGCAACGCTATATTGATATCTGGATTCATACTGCCAATTTATTTGTGAATTTGGCTCGATATCGTATTCACTCAAATAACATCACGTGTCCTCCCAACCAGTAGACTTTCACATGGGTTATTCCTGGCCGTCAGGGCGCTTCACTTCGTTTGTCATGTTGTGTATTACACAAAACTCTTCGTTAGTGGACAGTCACAGGGTTATTTGGTAAGCGTGATAGCGTTACGGAGATGTTTAGCAAACTCAACTGGCAGACTCTGCAAGAGAGGCGCTCTGCATCGCGGTGTATCTTGCTGTCCAGGTTTCGAGAGGGTGCGTTTCTGGATGAGGTATCGAATATGTTGCTTCCCCTACCTATACCTCCCGAGGAGATCACGAATGTAAAATTAGAGAGATTCGATCGCGCACGGAGGCTTTCCGGCAACCGTTCTTCCCGCGAACCATATGCGACTGAAGCAGGAAAGGAATGACAGTGGCACTTAAAGTGCCCTCCGCCACACACCGTTGGGTGGCTTGCGGAGTGTAGATGTAGATGTAGATGTAGATTCTTTACTAGTAATGTTTCGCATGGCAGCCACTAACCTCATTTTCGCGATGAATTACTCGATGAGTATTCCACTGCACAGCAATAGGAGTGTTTCATCGTAAATTGTTTATCTCTATTTCGATGTTTCGTATGTATTCATTACTAAGTCATGGAAACAGAGTACAGCCTAAAAATTTTATTACTCTCTGTACTCTATACATTCGTTTATTTATTTAACGTTGTTATTTATTTCTGCTACATGTTGGTTGTTAACCCGAAAGCATCAGCGTGATATAGATTACTGGTTTCGAGCACAATTCTTTCAGTTTATCACTAATAGCATAATTCAGCAACCGTAGCCGAAACGAACTGTGTTCTTCCGAGTTTCTCCCATACAAACGAGAAAACTAAAGTTATTGTCAAGGCTATTTTTCCTTTGTCTTGACATGGTTCTATTAACAAATTCCAGGCTAGCGTTTGGAGTAAACTTAGTGACGAAATTGTAGGAGACAAGAAATTGTATTGTTAACACCCTCATTTCCATAAACGAAAACTAAATTATCTACAGATGCGAGAATGCATTATAAACCTCTAGATGTATGGGGGGACACAATTAGAGAAACAGAGTAAAATGACTTTCGCAGTTAAAGAAAGTAAACAACAATTGGATCATACAAGAATATCAACGTTTGCACGCAATTACATTAAAATCTGAAAGCGTATATCATATTCGACAGTCTACAGTAGAATACATTAGACATAATTTACGAGTCAAACAAGACTCTAACATGTTCTTCAACAAAAGTCATGGAAACCACTAACAGAAACTCATTCTGTTTGATTACACCTCATAATGAAATATGACGAACAACGTTTGCTCTCTCTTCTTGTACCTCACTTTTCAATTTATCGTTAATTAATTAGTGCAGAACCAGTCAGCTGCAATAACACCCAAATTGGATGGACAACAATAATATTTATGACACGTAGGAATTAAAGTGACAAAATTATAGAAACGAGAGAGTAGAGTTATATGCACATAATAATTGAAATTATATAATTTTCAAATACTTCAGGTAAAAATAGTTACTCAGTTTTATAATTCGCATTTTCCATGATAACCATGCTCTTTCCCGGTTGAAGAAAATTTTGTAAAACTTAATGGGCTTCACGTATATCAATAAATAATAAATTATGTTTCACATAGATTTAACGAATGATTATTTTAATAGCTTTGAAGTTATCATGCTGACATTGTCGTCTCTGATATGATGGGTCCATCATAATGGCTTATACCTCAATACTATTACATCAGGTACGGGATGATCAGTTATTAGATAGTTAACATGGCCTACACGACAGGAGAAACAGTTAGGGACGGTTGTGCATGGAGCTGAATCATTTTTACAGAAACATTGTGGATTGGAGGTAAGTAGGTCTGAATGTGGGTCGACAATGAGCCATGTTGACAGGGGGGATAAAATGAAGAGGAAAAGAAAGGAAAGCAAAGAAAGAAACAGATTTACAGATGTGGAGAAAGATTGTGGGTGGTGGTAGGCTAGACCTGAGAAAAAAGATTTTTCCGTCGACTTTAGAGGTCTAGGAGTGGGCGCCCACTGAAAATTTAAAGAGTCAGTTGCAGTAAAATCTTTCGATATTGTACCAAAGGCGTAGCACAGCGAGGTGCACGTGATGAACTGGTTATAGATTAATATACAACAGGCTGAGAATATGCTCAATGTGATTTGAATAATTTGGAGGGAGTGATAGATTTTGTGAAAGCAAAGTTTATGTGGCTTTTCCACAATCGAGGGTGGATAATCCATCGGTTTTTCCCTATTTATGTACTTTTCACCGTCGACAATACGATGAGGAAGACGGGAGGCGGGGCGCGCTTGCTGCAAAATCCAAGTTATCTTTTTCCTGTGTTTTCACGGAACAATAATAAATATATAGTGTGTTTCGAAATTCAATGCTCAGCGAAATATATTTCGTTAGGTAACAAGGTGTTGGCAACACGTACTGAGAGCACTAAACATGCATAAGAACGTCTTTGGTGAAGGAGATGAACAAAGAGTGCTTCTTCTAACTTCTTCACAAAAAATATAGTTACGATCGTACTGACATACTGAACAGCGTGCGGTGCTGTAGTGCCTCATTGATGGGTCGCAGTATATGACGTGGAACGCTACACATGGCGTGCAAGCTTGCTGGAGCTCATCCAATTAGAATTCATTGGCTATAAATAAATGAGAATCGATGTGAATTATAGCCCTATAGGCTCAGTAGCTCAATTACTTGTAATAATTCTTGCAGAAGCCACAAATATGCCAAACAAGCCACAATGTAGGCCCTGGTACGCAGATAAAGGTTTCGCGCCGATGTTTATTCAGCTTTTTTTAAATTTTATTGTTACAGTGATATGAACATTAAAGGACTGAAACACATTTAACGTTATGCTGTTCTCAGTCACACCCAATGAACTGAATAATCTGTACAACCCAATTGCACGTTTTGCTTCATGTTTCTTAACAAAATATATCAGTTCATGCCTCTGTCATCATATCTGTCAGTTTGACCACAGAATTTTTGAACAACCTACATAATGCTTCGATAGAGACAGAAACTATAATATTAATCATCAACTGATACTGATTAAATGTTTATTTATCTTGAAATCTGTAATGACAATTGGTGAGAGCCATGAAATGAGATGTAGGTGGGAGGAGGCGTGTAGGACCCCAGTTGTGTAGCAAAATGGTGAGTGTGAGCCTTGGTTGGCCGTGGAAGATTAAGGTATGTTACATCTCAGATTGCAGACAGACATCAGGATTGATTGCGTCATCTGGGTGTGGAATGGGTCTTAACGTCCATTGAGAATGTACGTGGAGCGTTTGGTGATGTGTACATGGTGGGATGTGGCGAAGCAGGTGCACCAGTAGGCCTGGATTCCAGGAGTTCGAAGATACATCGTGCATTGAATTTTGAACAAGATTTAGAACAGCTGTAGGTATTAGAGAAGTTGTAAATCCACCAACTGTTATAGGTACATGTATAAGAACATTGTAGTTGCAACTTGTAATAGCTTAATAGAAAAAATATTAACTTATTATTACTATCCCCAGTTTTTCAATATATTTAATCTTTCCAGTAACTGATGATCGTTCATCTAGTTTGGTTTTCACGCTCCATTTGTCCTTACCTGTCCATAAATCCATCTCCAAATGTCCATCAAAGTTGCAGCCTTTTCATTGAAACTTCCTGCAGATTAAAACTATGCACAAGATCAGGACACTGCACTGTGATTTCTCCCCTTCGCACGGAAGTGCTGTGCTGACTCAGTGCTCTACTTCTGCCAGTACCTAATCTTCCACGTTGCAGACTCCACACTACTCCTGCATATCTTAAGTGACTACTGTTCCTGGAAGGAAGTATATTCTAGAAACAAGGCTTAGGTAAAATCAGGGGGATAGTTTATAGAATTCGTTGTCAAACTGCAGCAACATGTGCAGTAGGGATACTCACGTACTCGTGTCTTTATATTTTCAAGAGTTTTCTCAACATACACTACTGGCCATTAAAATTGCTACACCACGAATATGATGTGCTACAGACGCGAAATTTAACCGGCAGGAAGATGATGCTGTGATATACAAATGATTGAGTTTTCTGAGCATTCACACAAGGTTGGCGCCGGTGGCGACACCTACAACGTGCTGACATGAGGGAAGTTTCCAACCGATTTCTCATACACAAACAGCAGTTGACTGGCGTTGCCTGGTGAAACGTTGTCGTGATGCCTCGTGTAAGGGGGATGAATGCGTACCGTCACGTTTCGGACTTTGATGAATGTCGGATTGTAGCCTATCGCGAGTGCGGTTTTTCATATCGCAACATAGCTGCTCGCGTTGGTCTAGATCCAATGACTGTTTGCAGAATATGGATTAGATAGGTTCAGGAGGGTAATACGGAACGCCGTGCTCGATCGCAATGGCCTCCTATCACTAGCAGTCGAGATAACAGGCATCTTATCCGCATGGCTGTCACGGATCGTGCAGCCACGTCGCGATCTATGAGTCAACAGATGGGGACGTTTGTAAGACAACCATCAGCTCGAGCAGTTAGATGACGTTTGCAGCAACATGGACTATCAGCTCGGAGACCATGACTGCGGTTACCCTTCACGCTGCATCATACACAGGAGCGCCTGTGATAGTGTACTCCACGACGAACTTTGTTGTTGTTGTTATGGTCTTCAGTCCTGAGACTGGTTAGATGCAGCTCTCCATGCTACTCTATCCTGTGAAAGCTTCTTCATCTCCTAGCACTTACTGCAGCCTACATCCTTCTGAATCTGCTTAGTGTATTCATCTCTTCCTCTACGATTTTTACCCTCCACGCTGCCCTCCAATACTAAATTGGTAATCCCTCGATGTCTGAGAGCATGTCCTACCAACCGGTCCCTCCTTCTAGTCAAGTTGTGCCACAAGCTCCTCTTCTCCCCAATTCTATTCAATACCTCCTCATTAGTTATGTGATCTACCCATCCGATCTTCAGCATTCCTCTGTAGCACCATATTTCGAAAGCTTCTTTTCTCTTCTTGGCTAAACTATTTATCGTCCACGTTCCACTTCCATACATGGCTACACTCCATACATATACTTTCAGAAACGACGTTCTGACATTTAAATCTTTACTCGATGTTAACAAATTATTCTTCTTCAGAAACGATTTCCTTGCCATTGCCATTCTACATTTTATGTCCACTCTACTTCGACAATCATCAGTTATTTTCTCCCCAAATAGCAAAACTCCTTTACTACTTTAAGTGTCTCATTTCCTAATCTAATTCCCTCAGAATCACCCAATTTAATTAGACTACATTCCATTATCCTCGATTTGCTTTTGTTGATGTTCATCTTATACCCTCCTTAAGAAGACACTGTCCATTGCGTTCAGCTGCTGTTCCAAGTCCTTTGCTGTGTCTGACAGATTTACAATGTCATCGGCGAACCTCAAAGTTTTTATTTCTTCTCCATGTAGTTTAATACCTACTCCGAACTTTTCTTTTGTTTCATTTATTGCTTGCTCAATATACAGATTGAATAACATCGGGGATAGGCTACAAACCTGTCTCACTCCCTTCGCAACCACTGCTTCCCTTTCATACCCCACGACTCTTATAACTGCCATTCGCTTTCTGTACAAATTGTAAATAGCCTTTCGCTCCCTGTATTTTGCACCTGCCATCTTCAGAATTTGAAGTAGAGTATTCCAATCAACATTTTCAGAAGCTTTCTCTAAGTCTACAAATGCTAGATACGTAGGTTTGCCTTTCCTTAATGTTTCTTCTAAGATAAGTCGTAGGGTCAGTATTGCCTCACGTGTTCCAACATTTCTACGGAATCCAAACATTCGTCTGTAAAGAATTCACGTTAGTATTTTGCAGCTGTGTCTTGTTAAGTGAAAGTTCGGTATATTTCACATCTGTCAACGCCTACTTTCTTTGGGATTGGAATTATTATATTCTTCTTGATGTCGCAGCGTATTTCGCCTGTCTCATACATCTTGCTCACCAGATGGTAGAGTTTTGTCAGGACTGGCTCTCACGACGCTGTCAGTAGATCTAATGGAATGTTGTCTACTCCAGGGGCCTTGTTTCGACTCTGGTCCTTCAGTACTCTGTCAACTCTTCATGCAGTATCGTATTCCCCCTCTCATCTTCATCTACATCCTCTTCCATTTCCATAATGTTGTCCTCAAGTACATCGCCGTTGGATAGACCCTCCATATACTCCTTCCACCTTCCTGCTTTCCCTTCTTAGCTTAGAACTGGGTTTCCATCGAAGCTCTTGATATTCATGCGAGTGGTTCTCCTTCCTCCAAAGGTCTCTCTCTTATTTTCCTGTTGGCAGTATCTTTCTTTCCCCTAGTGAGATAAGCCTCTGCATCCTTACATTTGTCCTCTAGCCATCCCTGCTTAGCCATTTTGCACTTCCTGTCGATATCATTTTTGAGACGTTTGTATTACTTTTTGCTTATTTCATTTACTGCATTTTTATATTTTCTACTTTCATCACTTAAATTCAATATTTCTTCTGTTACCCGAGGGTTTGTACTAGCCCTCGTCTTTTTACCTATTTGATCCTCTGCTGCCTTCACTATTTCATCCCTCAAAGCTACCCATTCTTCTTCTACTGTATTTCTTTCCCCCATTCCTGTCAATTGTTCCCTTACGCTCTTCCTGAAACTCTGTACAACCTCTGGTTCTTTCAGGTTATCCAAGTCCCATCTCCTTAAATTACCACCTTTTTTCAGTTTCTTCAGTCTTAGTCTACAGTTCAAAACCAATAGATTGTGGTCAGAGTCCACATCTGCCCCTGGAAATGTATTACAATTTAAAACCTTGTTCCTAAATCTCTATCTTACCATTATATAATCTATGTGACACACTTTAGTATCTCCAGAGATATTCCATGTATACAACCATCTTTCATGATTCTTGAACCTAGTGTTAGCTATGATTAAGTTACGCTCTGAGCAAAATTCTACCATGCGGCTGCCTCTTACTTTTCTTAGCCCCAATAAATATTCACCTACTATGTTTCCTTCTCTCCCTTCTCCTACTCTAGAATTCCAGTCACCCGTGACTATTAAATTTTCGTCTCCCTTCTCTACCTGAATAATTTCCTTTGTCTCCTCATACATATCATCAATTTCTTCATCATCTGCAGAGCTAGTTTGCATACGAACTTGTAATACTGTAGTAGACGTGGGATTCGTGTCTATCTTGGCCACAATAATGCGTTCACTCTACTGTTTGTAGTAGCTTACCGGTACACCTATTTTTTATTCATTGATAAACCTACTCCTGCATTACCCCTATTGGTTTTGTATTGATTACTCTGACCAAAAGTCTTGTTCTTCCTGCAACCGAACTTCACTAATTCCCACTATATCTAACTTTAACCTATCCATTTCGCTTTTTAAATTTTCTAACCTACCTGCCCGATTAAGGGATCTGACATTCCACGCTCCATAGAAGGCCAGTTCTCTTTCTCCTGATAACGACGTCCTCTTGAGTAGTCCCCGCCCGGAGATCCTTATGGGGGACTATTTTACCTCAGGAATATTTTACCGAAGAGCACGCCATCATCATTTAATCATACAGTAAAGCTGCATGCCCTCGGGAAAAATTACGGCTGTAGTTTCCCCTTGCTTTCAGCCGTTCTCAGTACCAGAACAGCAAGGCCATTTTCGTTAGTGTTACAAGGCCATATTAGTCAATCATCCAGACTGTTGCCCCTGCAACTACTGAAAAGTCTGCTGCCCTCTTCAGGAAATACACCTTTGTCTGGTCGCTCAACAGATACCCCTCTATTGTGGTTGCACCTACGGTACGTCTATCTGTATCGTTGATGCATGTAAGCCTCCACATCAACGGCAAGGTCCATGGTTCATGGGGGGTGTACGAATGGCAAAACGTCATTTTTACGGATGTATCCAGATTCTGCTTACAGCATCATGATGGTCGCATCCTTGTTTGGCGACATCGGAGTGGACGCACATTGGAAGCGTGTATTCATCATCGTCATACTGGCGAAGCACCCGGCGTGATGGTAAGGGGTGCCATTGGTTACACGTCTCGGTCACCTCTTGTTCGCAATGACGGCACTTTGAAGAGTGTACGTTACATTTCAGATGTGTTAGGATCCGTGGCTCTACCCTTCATTCGACCCCTGCGAAACCGTACATTTCTGAAGGATAATGCACTACTGCATGTTGCAGGTCCTGTACGGGTCTTTCTGGATACAGAATATGTTCGGCTGCTGCCCTGGCCAGCACACTCTCCAGATCTCTCACCAACTGAAAACGTCTGGTCAGTGGTGGCCGAGCAACTGGCTCGTCACAATACATCAGTACCTACACTTTATGAACTGTGGTATCGTGTTGAAACTGCACGAGCAGCTATACCTGTACACGCCATCCAAACTCTGTTCGACTTAATGCCCAGGCGTATAAATGCCGTTATTACGGCCAGAGGTGGTTGTTCTGGGTACTGATTTCTAAGGATCTAGGCACCCAAACTGCGTGAAAATGTAATCACAGTTCCAGTGAACACCCTTTATCATCTGCATTTCTTCTTGGTGTAGGAATTTTAATGTCCAGTACTGTATATTTCATGAATCATATTTGACAGGGTGCATCCCTGACGTAACTCCTTTGTAACTTAAAATCCAATAGAGTTAAAGTTTTTTTTTTCTTGTTATAGAGTTTTAATACAGATATTGAATCGCTTTTATTGTGACATTATTAATATCAGATAACCTTAAAGCCTACCTGAAACTGCATCTTACGATATATTTGAATCGCAAATAGATAGTTGCTATCCACAGAGGACGCCCTTTGATGGCCGTTTTGTGTCCGCCAGTTCCCCGGGTTGAGATAGTGGACGAGCGGGGCGACCCGGCGGTGCAGGACCGCTTCTACAAGGAGGGCAGCACCATCGAGCTGAAGTGCGTGGTGAGCCAGGCGCCGGCGGCGCAGCAGCAGGCGGGCTACATCACCTGGCGTCACGGCGCGCGCCTCCTCAACTACGACACGTCCCGCGGCGGCATCAGGTGAGCAGCGGCGTCGCCGGCGCAGTGAGCGTGAGCGCCGCATTAGCCGACCACGGAGCGCTCCAGTGTGCGCGTCAGAGAGCAGATCATAAGCTTCACACACACTCCGCACGGCGAGAGACGAGTTCTGACAGCTGAAATGCACTTGGCGCACGTGCTTCGCGCCCCCACGACTGGCCATTCGGATCGTGAGATTTTGTTCATGCTAACGTGACGACGTCCCAGTGTTGCCGCACTGCTGGGTGGTGCTGAGTGCTTCGTTCAAGTTTGAGTGTGTATGTTTGAATCCCATTAATTCTCTGAGTTTATTGCTACGCTGAAATCTCAAGCACGCGAATTTATATACAGACTGCGTGTTTACTTTG
The DNA here is from genome assembly GCF_021461385.2 of Schistocerca piceifrons. NCBI lineage: Eukaryota > Metazoa > Arthropoda > Insecta > Orthoptera > Acrididae > Schistocerca > Schistocerca piceifrons. Next base: position 53,999,518 of record NC_060138.1, read on the forward strand.
TAAATGAAAGGGACAATGCGGGGCCTCTTGATACAAGTGAATAAAGTGATTCACAGGGTGGCTTCATCACAACTGTGAGTGTGCCAACGGGTAATAGAGGAGGGAGGAGGAGGAGGAGATTAGTGTTTAACGTCCCGTCGACAACGAGGTCATTAGAGACGGAGCGAAAGCTCGGGTAAGGGAAGGATGGGGAAGGAAATCGGCCGTGCCCTTTCAAAGGAACCATCCCGGCATTTGCCTGAAGCGATTTAGGGAAATCACGGAAAACCTAAATCAGGATGGCCGGAGATGGGATTGAACCGTCGTCCTCCCGAATGCGAGTCCAGTGTGCTAACCACTGCGCCACCTCGCTCGGTTAATAGAGGACGATTAGTTATTATTCGTGCCAGCTCTAGGAACGGTTTTGTGCCCAGTGCTATGATGATGTTTCAGATAAAAAAGTCTATTACCATTAGAAAATGAATCCAGATAAATTTAAAGACTTTTTCTTTACTTATTTGCTACCAAATGTCAGCTCTCGTAATTGTTTCATAATACACAATGTACCGTACTATGTTGTATAGTTAAATAAGCACCAACGGTTGCCACACGGAGAGACGAAACAGTGAACTGGTCGAAAACTATTAAAATGAATTTTTAACAGAATAGGCAAAAAGCAGAATTTCTGGAATCAGTGGAACACTACAAGCCACAGAAGATGCAGTATGTAAGAGAACCACATCCACGAAATCAAAGTGTTCCACAATAACATTTCCATTAGAATGCCGTTAAACTCGTCCAGGGCAACGGGCTTGCCGCAAAGGTTACACCGGTTCCCGTGAGATCACCGAAGTTAAGCGATGTTGGGCGTGGCCGGCACTTGGGTGGGTGACCGTCTAGCCGCCATGCACTGTTGCAATTTTTCGGGGTGTACTCAGCCTCGTGATGCCAATTGAGGAGCTACTACATCGATTATAGCGGCTTCGGTGAAGAATACCATCATTACGACCAGGAGAGCGGTGTGCTGACCCCACACCCCTCCTATCCGCATCGTCCTCTGAGGTTGACACGGCGGTCGGATGGTCACGGTAGGCCACTCGTGGCCTGAAGACGGAATGCTTAAACTTGTCCAGGCTTCGATAAAAGCAGATGCCACAGAGTAAAATAAATCATTTACAATGACAGACAGACTGGTGAATAAGGATGGCACATGAATGGCATCACTAAATTTACAGAGCCATATGTTGTAAGAAATTACCAGATCGAACGCAGAAAAAGGCGTAAGACAGTAATCCATACAAAATATTGAAATTTCTCTATCAGACGATGAGGACAGCAACAGCAAAGATGCATAAGTGTATGTAGTCGTTACGAGAGCTAATCGATCAGATGATGGTGGCCTTGGGTTTTATGTTTCTCACATGAAAAATAAAGGTAAGATGTATAGACTCGATATTTTATTCCTACACTGTTTGTGCATTATGCTGTACCATCTCAATGCCAAAGATTTTCTGTGTGTGTTTAAGGAGGCAAACACTGCTATAGTACTAGAAAAAAAGCATTGGATCAAGGAACAAATTTGACGCAGTAGAATACTGCCAACCAGAACGCTACAATGAATCGTGCAGCATTTTTAGTCTGAAGACCTGGCTGCTGTGTGTGTCGAAGGGTGTCACTTTCTCCCCATCCTGCCTTTGCTCTGGACTCACCCCACATGCATCACCTCAGAGAGACTCATTGTCGTCACCAGTCGATAACTGGTCCTTTGTTAATAATTTCCTCTTTACCTGAATAGAATCCCGCTGACGATGGAACTGCGGAGTGAGTCACCACTATATTATTCACTACATATTACTCACTAGCTGCCAGCAACTGGCCATCCGCATTGCCTCTAGCGCAACTCTGCATTCTTTCATTTTGAAACTGAACCAATAAGTTTTCAACATCAGATTTGTGCAAGTGCCGGCCGGGGTGGCCGAGCGGTTCTAGGCACTACAGTCTGGAACCGCGCGAAAGCTACAGTCGCAGGTTCGAATCTGCCTCAGGCATGATTGTGTGTGATGTCCTTAGGTTAGTTAGGTTTAAGTAGTTCTAAGTTCCAGGGGACTGATTACCTCAGCAATTAAGTCTCATAGTACTCAGAGCTATTTGAACCATTTGTGCAAGTAGTGGAAAAGGTTTCCTGTTAATTGTAGAACCATTGGGCTTGGTCTGTGAGACTTACTAGTTTTTGTTTCACTGGATTTATATTCTTCTAGTTCCCAATTTGACTCGAGCACTCTGATAGCTTCCTAAAACATCGGAGAGAAACCATTCACGTCGTGATTGGCGTTTTGCTTCGTTAGTCACTGTTTGACAGTCTTCCAGGAATCGCGCAGTTCTGTCAGAGCGATAACTTTTTTATTTTGGTCATCATCATCATCAGTTATCTGCTATATTAGCAGTTCCTTTGCCTCTCCATTTTCTGCGATCCATTGCTTCCTTCTTAAGGCTGCTGTATGTTGTACCGTACAACATGTTACTCAGTATCTGGAATCTCATCCTTCCTCGCTTCCTTTTTCCCTTCTACATAAACTTCTAAAACTGTTTTATCACTCCGTCATTCTTTCTTAATATATGCCCAATACAATTTCTTTTTCTTCCCTTTATTATATCTAGTAACTGTCTTTTCTGTGTTTTACTCTGTCCATCTAACTTATTCTTTCCATCCTCCGCCATGTCCAGATCTCAAAAGCCTCCTGCCTTTCTCTGTCTTTCTTCCTCACAGTCCATGTTTCAGCGCCATATAGAACAACACTCCACACAAGACATTTTATGAGTCTCTTCCTGAGTTCTCTGTCCAGACCGCAGCAGAAAATTCTCCTTTTCTTATAAAACGCCTCTTTTGCCATTGCTATCCTTGTTTTAATTTCTGTGGTGCACTTCCAGTCGGTGTCTATCCTGCTTCCTAGATACTTAAAAGTTTGCATCTGTTCTTTGTATTTCTCCATTCAGCATAATTTTTATTTGCTTATTTCCTCCTAGTGCCACTACTTATGTTTATGTGTGTTAATTTTCATTCCATATTTTTTCTGTTAGTGTCAATGGTGTCCACCAAATCCTGTAATTCTTTTTCCCCTGTAGCTAGAAGCACCTCAAACATCCTACTCTTCTTCCTCCAATTTCTACGCATTTATTATTTAATGAGCATTGGTCAATCATATTTTCCTAGTAGAGGTTGAAAAGAGTAGGTGACAGACAACATCCTTGTATTACTCCTTTTCCTAGTCCGGTCCAGTTTGTACTTTCTCCTATCACTTTAATTGAAACTTTTTGATTAAGATATAATGAGTTTACAAGTCTTCTGGTTTTCCATTCCACTCTATTTTCCCTCATTATAGTCGCCAGCTTGTCCCAAGGGAGACAATGTTGTTATGCATCGTGTAGACAGAATAAAAGGGTCTGGAAGAAATCTGACACTAGACAATTTGTTTATTTGTTATTAAATCGTCTAAGCAGTACTTAAAATAACAATGTTACTATTGTTGGTAGATTAAAAAAATAAGCCTGAAATTCCAGTTGTCTATTTATTGGAAAAATTCTAAATAAGAGTACTCAAGTATGGTTGAAATTCAGGAAGATATCACATTACTTTTGTATGTACCAAAATGAAATACATCAGTACTACTTATTTGATCAATGCAGTGTGATGATGAAACTGGTCTGTGAGGGCGGCGAAAAGCAAGTATAACAAAGTACTACAACAAATCAAAGGATGGCGTAAATGTCGTTGATGCTATGTATGGTGAACACACTGTGGGTAGATGGACAAAACAGTGGCCTCTCTCTCTTTTTTCAGCTGAACATTGCTGCTCCCAATGGCTACATTGCATTCAAAGCGAGCAAAAGCGTTGCAGTTACAAAGAATACCTTAGAACCCTAGAAAACTGTCTCATTACCACATATGTGACAATGAGTGCAACCCAGCAAAGCCTCCCACGCCGAATACACAGCCTTGTGTGTAACCTCTCCAGCACCCAAGAACAAAGAATAGTTTAAGATCCATAGAAAATGGAGGTTACTACAAAGGTAAGGACAGCAAAACTAGAAAGTTTGCAAGATTTACAACATGGTGTTATGCTTTACATATTCTGAATGATTTGCCATGGTGTTTTGAAAAATGATAATTTTTAGAGGATGATATCTCACAAACTATTCATAATAGTCCCAATTTTTATTTATGTCACAATAAATCAACGTTTCTGCCTATTAGTTGTACAATTCACCCTCATTTATATTCGAATTTCAATCAAATTTACTTGTATTTCCAGTTTACTTACATTTTGTTTTACAAAGGAGTATGTTTCTTCGTTTTTTCTCTGCAATTATTATATAATTCAGAAAGTTAAAATGACGTCACTGTAGCATCTAGTACTACCTGAACACAATAAAAATTCGTCATTTGATGTAAATATACCGTTTATCACTTGCTATCAGTGTTTTGTGTATTGGGTCCCACAAACACAGCCCAATCATTCTTGAAACAACTTTAGCACGACTGTTCTAGCGTTATTACAACTATAACCTGCTTCAGTGCTAAATAAGAATGCAGTCTTTCTCCCACACAGTTGAATCCATATGTCGAAGTAGCAATTATGGAAATAAAGAATGTTAGTGGTTGATTGTAAGTAATAAAGAATTATAGCACTTACTGAAAGGAATAAACAGTTTACTCAGCAAATAACAAGAATTGAGAATAAACTAGTGAAAGACAATAGTCATATAGAGTAGCTGAAATGAGGCAAGTGCATAACTGCCAATCAAGATTGAAGTCCAAGAAGTAGATGAAATGAAATCGTTCTACTCCCTTTGATGCAAAATGACACATACCACTTGAAGCAAGGAGGACATAAAAAGAAGTCTAGCATGGGGAGGAAGGCATTTATGACCAAAAGTACTATTACTGTCTAATGAATTTTTCTGTATCATTGTCAGTATATGTAGTATTGCGATGTATCAATTTGTTTCCTTGCTTTATGGCACTTGCTCTTTTAATCCTAATTCCAGTTCCAAAGAAAGCAGATGGTGACAGTTGTGAATTTTACTGAACTACAGAACTGTCAGTTTAATAAGTCATGGTTGAAAAATAGTAGCATAAATTACTTAAAGAGAAATGGAAAAACTGAACCTCAGAAAAGATCAGTTCGTTTATGGAGAAATGTAGGAATATTCAAACTAATAATGCTTCTTCTACAGCTCTTAGAAGACAGGTTATGTAAAGGCAAGTGTATGTTTATAGCATTTATAGACTTACAGAAAACCTTTGAAAACGTTGAGTGGAAAGCACTCTTTGTAATTCTGAAGGTATCATGAGCAAAATATAGTGGTCGCAAGGCTGTTTACGACTTGCACAGGAACCAAACGCCAGTTATGCGATGAGGGGTATAAAAGGGAAGGAGCAGTTGAGAAGGGACACAGGCTCGGTTGTTGCCTACCGCCAATATTATTCGATATGTACAATGAGCAAGCAATACAGGAAACAAAATAAAAAATTGTAGTACGAATTAAAGTTCAGGGAGAAGAAATGAAATCCTGGAGCTTTGCGATGACATCGCTATTCTGTGAGAAACAGCAAACGTTTTGGAAGAACAGTTGAATGGAATGGACACTGTCTCGAAACGAGGATATAAGATGAACATCATCAATGAAAAACAAGGGCAGTGGAATGTAGTCGAGTTAAATCAGTGTTACTAAGAGAATTAGATTAGGAAACGAGACACTTTAAATAGTAGATATGTTACATGGGCAAGAAAATGACTGATGATGACGAAACAAAGTGGATGTAAAATGTAGACTGGAAATCGCAATAAAAGCGATTATGAGGAAGAGAAATTTGTTAACATTAAATTTAGATTTAAGTGTTACGGAACCATTTCTGAAGGTATTTGATTATGTATGGAAGTGAAACGTGGACGACAATCTTTTCAGACAAGAAGAGAATATAAGCGTTTGAAAATTGGTGCTACAGAAGAAGGATGAAGATTAGATGAGTCAATCATGTAACTAATGAGAAGCTACTGATTAGAATTGGGGAGAACAGAAACAGGAAAGCGCAACTTCACTAAAAGAAGGGATTGATTGCTAAATCAGAGGATCGCTAATTTAGTATTGGAGGGAAGTGTGGAGGCGAAAGCTTTAGAGTTCAGCAAGGACATTCTAAACAATGTAGGTAGCAGTAGTTATTCGGAGATGAAGACGCTTGCATAGGGTAGTGTGGGGAGGGACTGAAGACCACAGCAACAACAATGGGATAACGTAGACCCGAAACATATCACACATTTGAGAAACTGTGCGTATCATTGTCAGTACTGACACATATAAATGATTCATGTAAAAGTAGTGGTTTCCGAATTGGTCTAATGCGGTTCTTTGGCTGCTACAAATGGCCTGCAGTTCGTGACTCTCAGGACGTACGGATCAACCCAGAAGTATCTTCCTTTCCTCTTATGAGTCTAGCAATAATGGCGAACTCTCTCTTCCTTTGACTTTCATTCTGTGCTCGACACATCGAGTGTAACATGAAGATGTTCTAGGGCTGAAAACAATAATCTCTCTCCTCCACGCTCGCGCTCATGAACCGCAGATTGTCGTTTCAGAGTAATGTCACTTCTGAAAATTTGTTGCCAAACAGCCGACAGTTAGTCACCGCTTTAGGTACCCAGCCAGTTCCTTTCCTTTTGAGTCGCTCCGCTTGCGGATGGGCGAGCTCGTCATTTCTTTTCGATTCTACTATGACCTACATAACCAATGTTTCCTTGACTGGCAAGGGTAAAGCCTCAGATATGCCCAACCGATTCGGCTCATATTTGGTAGCTCGCTTGGGTACAATCTAAAATGAAAGACTAAAATATTTTGGCTCGACAGCACTCGGTTTTATGAGACAATCACCCCTAAATTCCTGACGAGTAATCGACTAAAATTTGAAGAAATCGATAGGTAACTGAAAACTGAGCATTTTTCCCCGGCATATATGGAATCCACCAACGCATATTTTCCTAGAATCCGGGGAAAAAACAGACTGTCCATTGTTGTTGTTGTGGTCTTCAGTCCTGAGACTGGTTTGTTGCAGCTCTCCATGCTACTCGATCCTGTGCAAGCTTCTTCATCTCCCAGTACCTACTGCAGCCTACATCCTTCGGAATCTTCTTAGTGTATTCATCTCTTGGTCTCCCTCTATGATTTTCACCCTCCACGCTGCCCTCCAATACTAAATTGGTGATCCCTCGATGTCTCAGAACATGTCCTACCAACCGATCCCTCCTTCTAGTCAAGTTGTGCCACAAGCTCCTCTTCTCCCCAATTCTATACAATACTTCCTCATTAGTTATGTGTTCAACCCATCTAATCTTCATCATTCTTCAGTAGCACCAAATTTCGAAAGCTCCTATTCTCTTCTTGTATAAACTATTTATCGTCCACGTTTCACTTCCATACATGGCTACACTCCATACAAATACTTTCAGAAATGACTTACTGACATTTAAATCTATACTCGATGTTAACAAATCTTTCTTCTTCAGAAACGCCTTCCTTGCCATTGCCAGTCTACATTTTATATCCTCTCTACTTCGACCATCATCAGTAATTTTGCTCCCCAAATAGCAAAACTCCTTTACTACTTCAAGTGTCTCATTTCCTAATCTAATTCCCTCAGCATAACCCGATTTAATTCAGCTACATTCCATTATCCTCGTTTTGCTTTTGCTGATGTTCATCTTATACCCTCCTTTCAAGACACTGTCCATTCCGTTCAACTGCTCTTCCAAGTCCTTTGCTGTCTCTGACAGAATCGCAATGTCATCGGCGAACCTCAAAGTTTTTATTTCTTCTCCGTGGATTTTAATACCTACTCCGAACTTTTCTATTGTTTCCTTTATTGCTTGCTCAATATTTTTGCTCGTAGATATTGAATAACATCAGGGATAGGCTACAACCCTGTCTCACTCCCTTCCCAACCACTGCTTCCATTTCACACCCCTCGACTCTTATAACTGCCATCTGGTTTCTGTACTAATTGTCAATAGCCTTTCGCTCTCTGTATTTTACCCCTGCCACCTTTAGAATTTGAAAGAGAGTATTCCAGTCAACATTGTCAAAAGCTTTCTCTAAGTCTACAAATGATAGAAACGTAGGTTTGCCTATCCTTAATCTTTCTTCTAAGATAAGTCGTAGGATCAGAATTGCCTCACGTGTTCCAACATTTCTACGGAATCCAAATTGATTTTCCCCGAGGTCGGATTCTATCAGATTTTCCATTCGTCTGTAAAGAATTCCTGTTAGTATTTTGCAGCTGTGACTTATTAAACTGATAGTTCGGTAATTTGCGCACCTGTCAACACCTGCTTTCTTTGGGATTGGGATTATTATATTCTTCTTGAAGTCTGAGGGTATTTCGCCTGTCTCATACATGTTGTTCACCAGATGGTAGAGTTTAGCCATGACTGGCTCTCCGAACGCCGTCAGTAGTTCTAATGGAATGTTGTCTATTCCCGGGACCTTGTTTCGACTCAGGTTTTTCAGTGCTCTGTCAAACTCTTCACGCAGTATTGTATCTCCCATTTCGTCTTTATCTACATCCTCTTCTATTTCCATAATATTGTCCTCAAGTACATCGCCCTTGTATAGGCCCTCTATATACTTCCACCATTCTGCTTTCCCTTCTTTGCTTAGAACTGGGTTTCCATCAAAGCTCTTGATATTCATGCAAGTACTCTTCCTTTCGCCAAAGGTCTCTTTAATTTTCCTGTAGACAGTACCTATCCTAGCCCTAGTGAGATAAGCCTCTACATCCTTACATTTGTCCTCTAGCCATCCCTGCTTAGCCATTTTGCACTACCTGTCGATATCATTTTTCAGACGTTTGTATTCCTTTTTGCCTGCTTCATTTACTGCATTTTTTTACTTCCCCCTTTCATCATTTAAATTCAATATTTCATCTGTTACCCTAGGGTTTCTACTAGCCCTCGTCTTTTTACCTATTTGATCCTCTGCTGCCTTCACTATTTCATCCCTCAAAGCCGCCCATTCTTCTTCTACTGTATTTCTTTCCCCATTCCTGTCAATTTTTCCCTAATTCTCTCCCTGAAACTCTGAACAATCTTTGGTTCTTTTAGTTCATCCAGGTCCCATCTCCTTAAATTCCCACCTTTTTGCTGTTTCTTCAGTTTTAATCTACAGTTCATAACCAATAGATTGTGGTCAGAGTCCACACATGCCCCAGTAACTGTCTTACAATTTAAAACCTGGTTCCTAAATCTCTGTCTTACCATTACATTATCTATCTAATACCTTTTAGTGTCTCCACGGTTCTTCCATGCATACAACCTTCTTTCATGATTCTTGAACCAAGTGGTAGCCATGATTATGTTATGCTCTGCGCAAAATTCTACCAGATGGCTTCCTCTTTCATTTCTTAACCCCAATCGATATTCACCTACTATATTTCCTTCTCTCCCTTTTTCTATTCTCCAATTTCAGTCACCCATGACTATCAAATTTTCGTTTCCCTTCACTACCTGAATAATTTCTTTTATCTCATCATACATTTCATCAATTTCTTCGTCGTCTGCAGAGCTAGTTGGCATATAAACTTGTACTATTGTAGTAGGCGTGGGTTTCGTGTCTATCTTGGCCACAATAATGCGTTGACTATACTGTTTGTAGTAGCTTACCCGTACACCTATTTTTTTATTCATTATTAAACCTACTCCTGCACTACCTCTATTTGATTTTGTATTTATAACCCTGTATTCACCTGACCAAAAGTCTTGTTCCTCCTGCCACCGAACTTCACTAATTCCCACTAAATTTAACTGTAACCTATCCATTTCCCTTTTTAAATTTTCTAACCTACCTGTCCGATTAAGGGATCTGACATTCCACGCTCCGCTCCGTAGAACGCCAGTTTTCTTTCTCCTGATAACAACGCCCTCTTGAGTAGTCCTCGCCCGGAGATCCGAATGGGGGACTATTTTACCTCCGGAATATTTTACCCAAGAGGACGCCATCATCATTTAATCATACAGTAAAGCTGCAGGCCCTCAGGAAAAATTACGGCCGTAGTTTCCCCTTGCTTTCAGCCGTTCGCAGTACCAGAACAGCAAGGCCATTTGGGTTAGGGTTACAAGGCCTGATCAGTCAATCATCCAGACTGTTGCCCCTGTAACTACTGAAAAGGCTGCTGACCCTCTTCAGGAACCACACGTTTGTCTGACCTCTCAACAGATACCCTTCCGTTGTGGTTGCATCTACGGTACGGCTATCTGTATCGTTGAGGCACGAAAGCCTCCCCACCAACGGCAAGGTCAATTATGTACCCATAATGTAGCGTTATTTAACGAAAGCACATTTGTCACGTCGACGAATGTATCTAATTGGGAAAGAGAAAACCTGTAGTCACTCACAGATGAATTAAGTGTAGGCTTTTCTCATTTGTATTTTTTCCGGTTCGCAATAGATAACAATAGATGGGATAATAATGTAATTAAATCAGTCTGGAATAATTATAACGTAGGCAACTAAATTTCTCGGACGAGCTGGATTGTTGTTGTTGTTTGTTGTTGTTGTTGTGGTCTTCAGTCCTGAGACTGGTTTGATGCAGTTCTCCATGGTACTCTATCCTGTGCAAGCTTCTTCATCTCCCAGTACCTACTGCAACCTACATCCTTCTGAATCTGCTTAGTGTATTCATCTCTTGGTCTCCCTCTACGATTTTTACCCTCCACGCTGCCCTCCAATGCTAAATTTGTGATCTCTTGATACCTCAAAACTTGTCCTACCAACCGATCCCTTCTTCTAGTCAAGTTGTGCCACAAACTTCTCTTCTCCCCAATCCTATTAAATACCTCCTCATTAGTTACGTGATCTTCCCACCTTATCTTCAGCATTCTTCTGTTGCACCACATTTCGAAAGCTTCTATTCTCTTCTTGTCCTAACTGCTTATCGTCCATGTTTCACTTCCATACATGGCTACACTCCATACAAATACTTTCAGAAACGACTTCCTGGCACTTAAATCTATAGTCGATGTTAACAAATTTCTCTTCCTCAGAAACGATTTCCTTGCCATTGCCAGTCTACATTTTATATCCTCTCTACTTCGACCATCAACAGTTATTTTTCTCCCTATTAGCAAAACTCCTTTACCACTTTAAGTGTCTTATTTCCTAATCTAATCCCCTCAGCATCACCCGATTTAATTTGACTACATTCCATTATCCTCGTTTTGCTTTTGTTGACGTTCATCTTATATCCTCCTTCCAAGACACTGTCCATTCCGTTCAACTGCTCTTCCAAGTCCTTTGCTGTCTCTGACAAAATTACAAAGTCATCGGCGAACCACAAAGTTTTTACTTCTTCGCCATGAATTTTAATACCTACTCCGAATTTTTCTTTTGTTTCCTTTACTGCTTGCTCAATATACAGATTGAATAACATCGGGGAGAGACTACAACCCTGTCTCACTCCTTTCCCAACCACTGCTTCCCTTTCATGCCAGTCGACTCTTATAACTGCCATCTGGTTTCTGTACAGATTGTAAATAGCCTTTCGCTCCCTGTAATTTACCCCTGTCAACTTCAGAATTTGAAAGAGAGTATTCCAGTTAACGTTGTCCAAAGCTTTCTCTAAGTCTACAAATGGTAGAAACGTAGGTTTGCCTTTTCTTAATCTTTCTTCTAAGATAAGTCGTAAGGTTAGTATTGCCTCACGTGTTCCTACATTTCTACGGAATCCAAACTGATATTCCCCGAGGTCCGCTTCTACCTGTTTTTCCATTCGTCTGTAAAGAATTCGCGTTAGTATTTTGCAGCTGTGACTTATTAAACTGATAGTTCGGTAATATTCACATCTATCAACACCTGATTTCTTTGGGATTGGAATTATTATATTCTTCTTGAAGTCTGTGGCTATTTCGCCTGTCTCATACATCTTGCTCACCAGATGGTAGAGTTTTGTCAGGACTGGCTCTCCCAAGGCCATCAGTAGTTCTAATGGAATGTTGTCTACTCCCGGGGCCTTGTTTCGACTCAGGTTTTTCAGTGCTCTGTCAAACTCTGCACGCAGTATTGTATCTCCCATTTCATCTTCATCTACATCCTCTTCCATTTCCATAATATTGTCCTCAAGTACATCGCCCTCGTATAAACTCCCTATATACTCCTTCCACCTTTCTGCCTTCCCTTCTTTGCTTAGAACTGGGTTGCCTTCTGAGCTCTTGATATTCATGCAAGTGGTTCTCTTCTCTCCAAAGGTGTCTTTATTTTTCCTGTAGGCAGTATCTATCTTACCCCTAGTGAGACAAGCCTCTACATCCTTACATTTGTCCTCTAGCCATCCCTGCTTAGCCATTTTGCACTTCCTGTCGATCTCATTTTTAAGACGTTTGTATTCCTTTTCGCCTGCTTCAGTTACTGCATTTTTATATTTTCTCCTTCCATCAATTAAATTCAATATTTCTTCTGTTAACCAAGGATTTCTATTAGCCCTCTTCTTTTTACCTACTTGATCCTCTGCTGCCTTCACTACTTCATCCCTCAGAGCTACCCATCCTTCTTCTACTGTATTTCTTTCCCCCACTCCTGTCAATTGTTCCCTTAATCTCTCTCTGAAACTCTCTACAACCTCTGGTTCTTTCAGTTTATCCAGGTCCCATCTCCTTAAATTCCCACCTTTTTGCAGTTTCTTCAGTTTCAATCTGCAGTTCGTAACCAATAGATTGTGGTCAGGGTGCACATATGCCCCTGGAAATGTCTTACAATTTAAAACCTGGTTCCTAAATCTCTGTCTTACCATTATATAATCTATCTGATACCTTTTAGTATCTCCAAGATTCTTCCAGGTATACAATCTTCTTTTATGATTCTTGAACCAAGTATTAGCTATGATTAAGTTATGCTCTGCGCAAAATTCTACCAGGCGGCTTCCTCTTTCATTTCTTAGCCCCAATCCATATTCACCTACTATGTTTCCTTCTCTCCCTTTTCCTACTCTAGAATTCCAGTCACCCATGACTATTAAATTTTCGTCTCCCTTCACTACCTGAATAATTTCTTTTATCTCGTCATACATTTCATCTATTTCTTCATCATCTGCAGAGCTAGTTGGCATATAAACTTGTACTACTGTAGTAGGCATGGGCTTTGTGTCTATCTTGGATTAGTAAATAATTAATTTTTTAAGCCACATTGTATGAAAATCGTTCCCAGAAATACTGTTTGAAAGACAAATATTCTACACACATTGTAGCAATATGGGAGACAAACCAATCCTCGACGTAGTTGGTTAATGCTAATGTCGTGTGACTAGGGCCTCCTGTCGGGTAGATCGTTCGCAGGGTGCAAGTCTTCCGATTTGACGCCACGTCGGTGACTTGCGCGTCGATGGAGATGAAATGATGATGATTACGACAACACAACACCCAATCCCTGAGCGGAGAAAGTTTTCGACCCAGCCGGGAATCGAACCCAGGCCCTTAGGATTGACATTCTGTCGCTCTGACCACGCAGCTACCGGGGCCGGTCGATCAAGTTGGTGTTAAACATAAAGTAAGACATCCGTAAACGCGCAATATTCCACCACAGTGTCTGGAAAACTGTCATCTAATGTTTTCCGTACTTATAAGAAACTAATGATGTATTTAGTCCCCGACGTATAGATGAGGCCAATCGTACAACCTTCTTGAAAATATTTAAGTCACTTGCTTCAGATCCGGGAAGTCGACAAATTCAGTTTACAAAACATATCACGAGGGAACTGTAAACCCATACGTCGCTGATAATCAGTTTCGTCTGACACTGGAGTCCTGGAGTGGACAAAATATCACTGTCATATATGACAGCATCTTTATAGATGAGGATGGTCAACCGACTTGCACTATAGAAGTAGTAACGCAGAAATTGCACGTCTGTGTGCCAGCAGTGTGACGTTGAATTTTTAACGCCAAGTGAAAACCGTTATTTCGAGGCTTCAAAATTACAGTCTGCTCCTAAAAACCCAGCGGGGATTTATAAAACGCACGGGTACAATAACTATTCACTGCACAATTCGTGATCAACTTTCAGAACCAATTTTTCAGACAACGTTATCGAATGCATGGTATGCATCTCAGTTCATTGCCAGTAAATAAATATTTTTAAATTCAAACAAAGTCTGTGTTCCGATGAATATTTGGAAAGAAAGATGAAGGTGTACGAAGAATGTATTCATTAGATGTACATGGTGCTACGATTGTATTTGTTTCGAATGTATGTATGACAAGTAGCATCCATGTAGTTGTTTGACGGAAAGGGAGGACATGTAACAGCGTGACTCAAAGAGCCATTGTAAGGTGACCTGGATTAACTTTTTAATACTTCGGTGATGCAAGCCGCTTGAGAAAATTATTTGACTACTTTGTTGTTATTCCTTACCAACCCTCCCATTAAAACCAGTTTCAGAACGGAAAAAAATACAAATTAAAAACGCTGCAAAATACATGTTGGGAATGGAACACGGGCTATCTGCTGCCCAGCCAGATGCCTTGTAACGTTACGCCATGGCTGCTTATGTTGAATGCCGTTTATCTGACGTGTACATAAGTGGCAGTCGTAAAGTTTGTTTCCTCGATTTCTAGGAAAACATATTTATGGATCACATATATGTTGACAATTGCACAGTTTTCTGTTGTCTGTACATTTTGTCAATTTTGAGTCGACTGCAGAAACGGGAAGGGGGGCTCTTGAATGGAAATACCATAATGGCCAATAAAATTGCCACACCACGAAGATAATGTGCTACAGACGCGAAATTTAACCGACAGGAAGGAGATGCTGAGTGTGGTGTCACCGCCAGACACCACAATTGCTAGGAGGTAGCCTTTAAATCGGCCACGGTCCGTTAGTAAACGTCGGACCCGCGTGTCGCCACTGTCAGTGATTGCAGACCGAGCGCCGCCACACGGCAGCTCTAGAGAGACTTCCTAGCACTCGCCCCAGTTGGACAGCAGACTTTGCTAGCGATGGTTCACTGACAAAATACGCTCTCATTTGCCATTATCAAGTGCTATTTATCTTGTGATGCATGTACCGTCAGACCGATGTTCACCAATTATGGATTAAAGTTAAGTATTCCAGAAGCTACGTAGTATTTTTGCTACTATAAGACCTTGACCTGTTCCAGACCTCACGCCAGCCTGCGTGAGCTAAACGCGTGCCTTTCGGCTACCCGTCATTGTGGATTGGCTGTCTTGCCAGTCCACAATACTGAGATATGCAAATGATAAGCTTTACAGAGCATTCACACAAGGTTGGCGCCGGTGGCGACACCTACAACGTTGTACATTGAGGAAAGTTTCCAACCGATTTGTCATACACAAACAGCAGTTGACCGGCGTTGCCTGGTGAAACGTTATTGTGATGCCTCGTGCAAGGAGGAGAAATGCGTACCATCTCGTTTCCGACTTTGATAAAGGTCGGATTCTAGCCTATCGCGATTGCGCTTTATCGTATCGCGACATTGCTGCTCGCGTTGGTCGAGATCCAATGACTGTTAGCAGAATATGGAATCCATGGATTCAGGAGGGTAACACGGAACGCCGTGCTGTATCCCAACGGCCTCGTATCAGTAGCAGTCGAGATGACAGGCATCTTATCCGCATCGCTGTAACGGATCGTGCAGCCACGTCTCGATTCCCGAGTCAACAGTTGGGGACGTTTGGAAGACAACAACCATCTGCACCAACAGTGGACTATCAGCTCGGAGACCATGGCTGCAGTTACCCTTGGCGCTGCATCACAGACAGGACCGCCTGCCATGATGTACTCAACGACGAAATGAATAATCTTCATTTCTTGGATGAATCCAGGTTCTATTTACAGCATCATGATGGTCGTATCCGTGTTTGGTGACATCGCGCTGAACGCAAATTGGAAGCGTGTATTCGTCATCGCCGTACTGGTGTATCACCCGGTATGATGGTATGTGGTGCCATTGGTTACATGTCCCGGCACCTCTTGTTCGCATTGACGGACTTTGAACAGTGGAAGTTACATTTCAGATGTGTTACGACCCGTGGCTCTACCTTTCATTCGATCCCTGCCAACCCTACATGTCAACAGGATAATGGACGACCGCATTTTGCTGGTCCTGTACGGGTATTTCTGGATACAGAGAATGTTCGACTGCTGCCCTGGCCAGCATATTCTCCAGATCTCTTACCAACTGAAAACGTCTGGTCAATGGTGGCCGAGCAATTGGCTCGTCACAATACGACAGTCACTACACTTGATGAACTATGATATCATATTGAAGCTGCATGGGCAACTGTACCTGTACACGCCATCCAAGCTCTGTTTGACTCAATACCCAAGCGTATCAAGTCAGTTAGTACGGCCAGAGGTGGTTGTTCTGGGTAGTGATTTCTCAGTATCTATGCACCCAAACTGCGTGAAAATGTAATCACATGTCAGTTCCAGTATAATATATTTGTGCAATGAATACCCGTTTATCTTCTGCATTTCTTCTTGGTGTAGCAATTTTAATGGCCAGTAGTGTATCATAGGGCCCTTACTTTTAACTTGAATGCAAACGTCATACCAAATAAGAGCGGATCAGTCATGTCGTGGTGTCGGAAAGCCCCACTCGTGTAGTCGCCGTCAAAATCAACCAGCGCGAACGTTAGTACCTGAGGAGCCCGAAGGGTGGCGCGTGACTAGCAGTAAACGCAAATCATGGGCCACACCTCTCCTCTACGGGCAGAAAACACGACACCAGCGGCTTCTGCTGCGTTGACACAAAGGACACGCACTTGTTGGGCTGCATTTGGCCAGTGTTAGCCCGTCTGAACGTTAATGGGGGAACTGTCTGCTGAACTGAACCTAGTCTCGTGTAAATTGAATCTCTCCACTTCGATGCATCATTACAGTCACCTTTGTGAATATGGGGCAGTAGTGCGCACATGCACAGCTAACAGCCGGTCTACCGCACCTCTACTGTGTCCATAGCAAGTATAAACCTGATGTAAGCATTACCCCGCGTATTCTTCCGTGTTTGCTTGAATGTCATTGGATTTCGTTTCACGTGGAGCGGAAGCCAGGTTGACTCATGTACAGTCAAGTACGATCATGAGGATACGTTTCACGCTGTTTTACACGCTCATAGACTGAACGATAATACAAGACAACAGCTTTACCGGCGCATTTAACATGGACAGTACTGACCATTTAGCTAGTCCAGCAAACCTGCAATCATGTGAGCAGTTGCAGTTCAGACGTAAAAATGGACAAGCAGAGAAACAATAGAGCTTCGAATGTTATTTAGTTTTTAAAGAGAATGAAATAATATTCGGCCAAACTCCAGCACTGCTGCACGCTCCTTAGATGTCCAGACAGGAAGCGCAAAATGTTCTCGTTATCATCTAATATAGTACTCTAATTACAAATAAGAGTGATGAAAATTCCTAACTGAAAAACAGGATAATTTTTCTGAGCGAGGTATGTATGATGCAGAAGCATACTGCAAGGGCTTCTACATCTACATCTACATCCATACTCAGCAAGCCACCTGACGGTGTGTGGCAGAGGGTACCATGAGTACCTCAGCCGGTTCTCCCTTCTACTCCCGTCTCGTATTGTTCGTGGAAAGTAAGATTGTCGGTATGCCTCTCTGTGGGCCCTAATCTCTCTGATTTTATCCTCGTGGTCTCTTCGCGAGATACAAATAGGAGGGAGCAACATACGAGGTGTGGCTAGAAAAAAACCGGACTAGTACTGGTGAAACAATAAAACGAATGCAATAAGGCTGAAAGTCGCGTGGCCTGTCACGTGACTCTCGCTCCGCCTACTGCTCGAGTTTCATCTGCCTCCTGCACTCAGTCTGCCCGTGGCGTCTGTTTTAAGTAGTTGACGTTTTGTCTGTGCGTCGGAAAATGTTGAGTGTACGGAAAGAACAGCGTGTTAACATCAAATTTTGTTTCAAACTAGGAAAATCTGCAAGTGAAACGTTTGTAATGTTACAACAAGTGTACGGCGATGATTGTTTATCCCGAACACAAGTGTTGGAGTGGTTTAAACGATTTAAAGATGGCCGCGAAGACACCAGTGATGACACTCGCACTGGCAGACCATTGTCAGCAAAAACTGATGCAAACATTGAAAAAATCGGTAAACTTGTTCGACAAGATCGCCGTTTAACAATCAGAGCAGTGTCTGAGTTAACAGGAGTTGACAAGGAAAGTGTTAGGCAGATTCTTCATGAAAGTTTCAACATGAACAAAGTGTGTTAAAAAATGGTTCCAAAGTGTCTCACAATTGAACAGAAGGAATGCCCAAGAATGATTTGTTCTGACATCCTGGAAAACATTGAAAGTGATCCCACGTTCTTACAAAATGTTATTACTTGCGATGAATCGTGGTTTTTTACTTACGATCCTGAAACTAAACGCCAATCGATGCATTGGAAAACACCTGGTTCTCCACGACAAAAAAAAAGCACGAATGTCAAAATCGAAATTCAAGGCAATGATGATTGTTTTTTTTTTTTATATCAAAGGGATTGTGCACATTGATTGGGTACCAGAGGGACAAACAGTGAATCAGCATTACTACATTAGCGTCCTGGCTACTCTACGTGAGCGAGTACGGAGAAAACGGAATGATTTGTGGAGAAAAAAGTCATGGATCCTTCACCAAGGCAATGCCCCAGCTCGCAGTGCGTTGTCAGTGAAGACGTTTTTGGCAAAACACAACATTCCTATCTTAGAGCATCCACCCTACTCACTTGATTTGGCCCCCTGTGACTTTTTTCTTTTCCCTAAAGTCAAGTCAGCTTTGAAAGGAACTAGATTTGAGACTGTTGAAGCAGTAAAAGAAAAAGCGACGGAAGTAATGTATGGACTTACCGAAAATGATCTGCAGCATTGCTATGAACAGTGGAAAATTCGTATGGAGCGGTGTAGAGACCGAGGAGGAGAGTACATTGAAGGAGATAACATGAAATTGTAAATAATTGTAAATAAATGTTTTTTCCAGCATCAGTCCGGTTTTTTTCTAGCCGCACCTCGTACTACTTGATTCTTCCGTGAAAATATGTTCTCGAAACTTCAACAAAAGGCCGTACCGAGCTACTGAGCCTCTCTCTTGCAGAGTCTTCCACTGGAGTTTATCTATCGTCTCCGTGACGCCTTCGCGATTACTAAATGACCCTGTAACGAAGCGCGGTGCTCCCCGTTGGATCCTCTCTGTCTCTTCTATCAACGCTATCTGGTGCGGATCCCACACCGTACTGTTCAATACTGAAGGAACTGAAGGTATTAATTACAGTCAGTCGCTTGATAATCTCTTAACTCCTTCCTTAACCGAATCCGAGAAATACGTTCTGGGAGTGTCATCTGCTAGGTTGATAATGAGTCGATCAAAAACAGAATCCACGAAGCCACCTAGACGCCGCATTTACTCCACTTCTTTTATTAGTGCCGTTTTACTGTTTAATACGCCAGAGTTCAGCAGTGACATGTGAAAAAGCAGCGTGCACTAGATCCAGTTCGTCCGGCAGCTTAACAGTCTTGTTTTTCGGTTCTAGGCGCTACAGTCTGGAACCACTCGACCGCTACGATCGCAGGTTTGAATCCTGCCTCGGGCATGGATGTGTGAGATGTCCTTAGGTTAGTTAGGTTTCAGTGGTTCTAAGTTCTACGGGACTGATGACCTCAGAAGTTACGTCCCATAGTGATCAGAGCCATTTGAACAATTTTTTCCTTAATTTTTCTCCAGATCACTACTGTTGGGTTCACATTGCAATGGTACAGTGGCATACGTAAAAATGCACCATTTGTATGGTGTGCTCGATTCTGTGAAAATGATTCTTTTTAGTTTTTCAACGACGCTTACCATTCCAGTTACTGTGAGACTGCAGTGTGGTATAAAACAATGGACATACTCCAAATAAAGAGTATTTGGTATTTCATCTCTGTCCTAAACATTAAATTGTTATGTTTTCTTAATTTAAGCAACATTTACTAACAATCTTTCATAAAATATTGATAAATAAGAATTTATATTTGAAATGAAACCGGGAATTTCACGTGGAATACGTAATTACTAAGAAGTAGATGTGCATTATTTACAAAAACTACGATGAATTTTACAATTTCGAGATCTAGGTATTTCAATTTGAACGAAAAAAAGGATGATTAAGATGAGAATCGGACCAGTGCATGAACTTCACCGCTACGCTACAGTCCGCTAGACATATGTATGTAAATGTCAACTATATCACTTATAGCCCCCCGGAAAATTTTCAAAGCCAATTTTTTTTCCATATGTTTTATAAAAAAACATTAAGAATAACTTATTTATCGGCACGTTTCAACAGTGTTCCACATGCGTGTTTAGCTACGGAGAAAGAAGCATCCTCAGCCATTTTCATTCTGGGTGTTGACAGCGCGAGAATCAGATCACAACAAAACGGAGAGTGACTGTACATGATTTTTGAAATAAAAACTACACAGGTAAAGCGAGCTTAAGAAAAACGTTGATGGTTGTTAATAAATTAGAATACCTTAAATTTTCATTCAACGTAACTCACCAATAAGATGTCTAATACGTAAGTATGACCTATCTCCAAGAGCGTAACAAAACCAGTGTATGTGTGCTACGGCTTCTGGCCAATCATCGCATTTGTGTTCGTTTACATCAGGCTTATTCTTATGATAAAAAGAGTGTAGTGGCATAACACCATCTGGTCAACTACGCTGAGTCCGGGATGGACGTCAAGTGAGCAGGTCACGTGAGAGCCACTCATGACAAGTACAGCGCACGCGTCACCACTGGGAAGAGCAGTGCAGGCCGCACGCAGCGCAGCTGACGCGCGTCAAGTGACGTCATCGGGACCCGCCCCACAACCTCAGTTCTCTGACGCGCCTCAGGCGACTGTCAAGAGTGTCAGCGTCAGTATCGCCCACACAGTATGTATACATCATGCACTAACCACATCTGCAGTATCCAGTGTCACGCCAATGCATTCCTCCTCTTGTCAATGCAATGAGACAGGGCTAACATGAACTGTCTCTGCATAGGCTTAATTCACAGACTGAAGGATGTTCTACCGCGTGATGGTTTGGCAAAATGAACTGCGATACAGCTCAGCACTTTAGATCCCATATTAGTCCTACTAATTCACAGAGAGATCTAAATCCACTTTTGCTTCTAGGCTGTCGTTGTAAGATCATGTTATGTATATAAAAATGTCAGATCAACGTTCGGTGAAATTAAAAGCAAAGGGGTCAACACTAAAAGTGTAAGAAGAATTCCCTCGCTATACACAGAGGAGGGATGCGATAGGTAAAGAGAGCACATTAATGGCCTCTGCAAAGTAAAGAAACTCACTGTCACGTATCATAAAAAGAAATTGGAGTCGACACGGATGAAATAGATAATGCAGTATTATAGTCAGCACGTAACAGAGCTTTACAGGACTTGTGATGAAATGGAGACTTTCGAAATTTCTGAAATCATTGAGGAAACTGGCAACCAAAGGACTATTCAGTTTTCAGTGTAGAAAACATGAGACAGAAGACATACCAGATATCTTTCGGGAATATGTAACCCACACGTTCCTAAAGATAGGAAGAACGGTTAAGTGCGAAAACTAACGTACAGGCAGCTTAATAGCTCATGCATCAACATTGTCGACAATAATAAACACGGAAGAGAGGAAAAGGAACTGGAGGATATGTTTGGCATTAAAAAAGGTAAAGTCCCTACGGAGGTTATACTGACATAGCGCTTGATATTGCAGGTGAGGTTTAATAAGTCGAGACACCTCAAAGACATTTGTCAACTTAGTAACAACGTTTCGCAATATAAAATACTCCAAGGTGTTCGAAATTCTAGAAAAAAAAGGGGTAAGGTATTGGAGAAGACAGATAATAAGTAATGGTTATAATAACCGAGAAGGGACAATAAAAATGAGAGACCAAATACAAAGTGCTGAATTGAAAGGGATGTTAAGCAAAAATGTCACCTTTCCCAATCTCCGCATCGAAGAGGCTGCAACGGAAATTAAAAATGGTTTCGGAAGGTGAAGATGTTGCTCCCTGCAGTGGAAGCGAGAGCAATAACAGGACATACTGAACGAAGTGAATAGTCTACTGTGCATTCAACATATTGCTTCTCTGAATGAAGGTTGTCCACACTCCCATGCGATATCGGGTTTTGGTACAAAAAATATTCAGTCCCATGGTCCGTATTGCACCAATTGGTCTCCACAATCCAGTTTGAACATGTTGCGTTGTGTCTTAATGCAACCGGTAAGTATATTTTCGGAACAGCCATAAATACAGCCATTCTTCATCCGTCTTTGATTCCGTCAGGAACCATTGTGCAGAACAACCGTAGATTGCAAGGAACGAGAGGCACACAGCAGTCGGTCACAATCTCACTTGATTTAATTACACCTCGGGCCATTAGAATTGCTACACCAAGAAGAAATGCAGATGATAAACGTATATTCATTGGATAAATATATTATACTAGAACTGACATGTGATTACATTTTCACGTAATTTGGGTGCACAGATCCTGAGAATTCAGTACCTAGAAAGACAACCTCTGGCCGTAATAACGGCCTTGATACGCCTGGCCATTGAGTTAAAGAGAGCTTGGACGGCGTGTACAGGTACAGCTGCCCATGCAGCTTCAACGCGATACCACAGTTCATCAAGAGTAGTGACAGGCCTATTGTGACGAGCCAGTTACTCGGTCACCATTGACCAGACGTTTTCAATTGGTGAGAGATCTGGTGAATGTGCTGGCCAGGGCAGCAGTCGAACATTTTCTATATCCAGAAAGGCCTGTACGGGACCTGCAACATGCGGTCGTACAATATCCTGCTGGAATGTAGGGTTTCGCAGGGATCGAATGAAGGGTAGAGCCACGGGTCGTAACACAACTGAAATTTAAGGTCCACTGTTCAAAGTGCGGTCAGTGCGAACAAGAGGTGACCGAGGCGTGTAACCAATGGCACCCTATACCATCACGCCGGGTGATACCCCAGTATTGCGATGACGAATACACGCTTCCAATGTGCGTTTACGGCGATGTCACCAAACACGGATGCAACCATCATGATGCTGTAAACGGAACCTGGATTCACCCGTAAAAATGAAGTTTTGTCATTCGTGCACCAAGGTTCGTCTTTGAGTTCACCATCGCAGGCGCTCCTGTCTGTGATGCAGCGTCAAGTGTAACCGCAGCCACGGTCTGCGAGCTGATAGTCCATGCTGCGGCAAACGTCGTTGAGCTGTTCGTGCAGATGGTTGTTCTCTTGCAAACGTCCCCATCTGTTGACTCAGGGATCGAGACGTTGCTCCTCGATCCGTTACAGCCACGCGTATAACATGCCTGTCATCTCAACTGCCAGTGATACGAGGCCGTTGGGATCCAGTACGACGTTCCGTATTACCCTCCTGAAACCAACGATTCCATATTCTGCTAACAGTCATTGGATCTCGACCAACGCGAACAGCAATGTCGCGATACCATAAACCGCAGTCGTGATAGGCTACAATCCGACCTTTATCAAAGTCGGGAACGTGATGGTGCCCATTTCTCCTCCTTACACGAGGCACCACAACAACGTTTCACCAGGCAACGCCTGTGAATTGCTGTTTGTGCCTGAGAAATCGGTTGGAAACTTTCTTCATGTCAGCACGTTGTAGGTGTCGCCACCGATGCCAACCTTGTGTAAATGCTCTGAAAAGCTAATCATTTGCATATCACAGGATCTTCTTGCAGTCGGTTAAATTTCGCGTCTGTAGCACGTTATCTTCGTGGTGTAGCAGTTTTAAAGGCCAGTAGCGTATATTTTCTGACAACCATAAACACAGCCATTCTTCACCCAACTTTGATTACATCAGGAACCACTGTGCAGAACAATCGTAGATTGCAAGGAAGGAGAGGCACACAGCAGCCAGTCGCAATCCCATTAGTTTTGATTATGTTTGCGGCCATCAACATCTGCCAACTGTGATGGTTGAAGTGATCGTTGTAGCAAGCAGAAATCTACAGACACCAGTATTTAAAGCTGGCCCTATTTTGACCAAAACTGAGGTAGGAATCTTCCTGATTGTTGGTCAGGGGCCTGAAGATGAGTTGTAAATCGCCGAAACTGGTATTCAAGTATAGTAAGATAAGAAATTTGACGGCTGAAAGGTGTTTGATTTGACATCCGAAAACTAATTGGCTAGCGACAGACTGCTGTGCGGCTCTCCATCTTTACATTCGTCATCCATCGCTAACTCATCCATCTCTTCACCATGGGGACGCCACAAAAGCCTTTTGCGCTGCTGAAGTCAAAGAACAGTGTCTGAATTGGTAACTCGCTGCACTATCGTTACTTTGGAACTTTCCATTTTCGTCTTCCCATGCTGTTCTTAGCCCCCTAATAACGTAGAAGTTGTTCCCTGATGACTTAACACATGTGCAATTATCCGGTCCCAACTTGCCAGTGTTCTCAACATGTTTCTTCTTTCACCGATTCCTTACTAGTCCACCTAGTGTTCGGCTCCCTTCCAAAGCACCACATCCCAAACGCCCTAATTTTCATGTCCACTTTGCCAAATACGGTCGTCATTTGATACTTGTAGACTTATGTTGTCCGTTAAAAGTCCTCTTTGCTTGTGCGTCGTGTAAAGTGTGTTATTTTGCGTAGAACGTAGCAGAATTTTTCACTGAGGCCGATAGTTTTAGTGCCAATCCTATTCTCGTTTAAAGCCGCTACGTCACTTGCCTACAGTCCGAACAAAGGCCTGGATTGCCAAGTGCAGAATGGGGAGCGCGTTTGTGGTTCCCGTTTCTCGCAAAACTACTCAGCGTTCGTATCGTATGCAGACCCCCCAAAATATACTGAGAGGTTCAAAGGCCCTAATAGACTTCTTTGGGGCACGCACGTAGATAATTTAATTTCTATTGAACTCCCGCTGACAAGCGACGAACTGAACACGCAGGAGTAAATCTGTATTAAGAACTTAGGCGAGAGTAACAGCTCGATCGTCCACTGTGCGTGACGCCGACTCTGGAAGCTCCGCCGCACGTAATGAGAAGGCAGCGCGCACGAAATGTCAGACCGGTGTAATCGTCGAGAGGTGCCCACTGGCCGGGAGAGAGAGCGCCTTCGTTTTTTCATCGCGAGCCGTGTCAGCATTCATAAAGTTCGCCCCTTATTTAGACACGGCGGGTGGAGAGCGCGCCTGCATTCACAGACAGGTCACGCCAGCTCGCGCGCTGCGGGTGTGACGTCTGGCGGAAAGCGCCGCGCGCGCCTGCGACTTTGTCGAGCTGCGGGCCCGGCCTGACCTGCAGTAGATGGAGTGCGGCACGACAGGTGGCTGCAGTCAGCTGTCTCCGCCCGCCTAGCGTGAGCGCTGTTTCCGGGCGCGGCGGCGTCTGGCCCGGGTAGTTACAGCGGCTTACAGACGACGCCTCTTAATGGTCTGCCGCAAGTGTTCACCCAGCTACCAACCTGTGATTGCCTGCAGCTGCGAAAACCGCCTTATCCAGTTTAGTAAGGGGGAATCACTGTACCACTAGGACAGAGAATGAAATGACACTCGTTTCCAACCCTTTACAACCAGAACATCTTTTTTGAAGAACGTACCTAATTAACTTAGATTCCCTGAATACTATGGCACATTGTGTTGTTGTTGTGGTCTTCAGTCCTGAGACTGGTTTGATGCAGCTCTCCATGATACTCTACCCTGTGCGAGCTTCTTCATCTCCCAGTACCTACTGCAACCTACATCCTTCTGAATCTGTTTAGTGTATTCATCTCGTGGTTTCCCTCCACGCTGCCCTCCAATGCTAAATTTGTGATCCCTTAATGTCAAATGTCCTACCAACCGGTCCCTTCTTCTTGTCAAGTTGTGCTACAAACTCCTCTTCTCCCCAATTCTATTCAATACCTCCTCATTAGTTATGTGATCTACCGATCTAATCTTCAGCATTCTTCTGCAGCACCACATTTCGAAAGCTCCTGTTCCCTTCTTGTTTAAACTGTTTATCGTCCACATTTCACTTCCATATGTGGCTACATACCATACAAATACTTTCTGAAACGATTTCCTGACACTCAAATCTATACTCGATGTTAACAAATTTCTCTTCTTCAGAAACGCTTTCCTTCCCATTGCCAGTACACATATTATATCCTCTCTGCTCCCACCATGGTGAGTTATTTTGCTCCCCAAATAGTAGAACTAATTTACTACTTTAAGTGTCTGATTTCCTAATCTAATTCCCGCAGCATCAACTGATTTAATTCGGCTACATTCCATTATGTTCGTTTTGGCTTCGTTGATGTTCATCTTATATCATCCTTTCAAGACACTATCCATTCCGTTCAACTTCTCGTCCAGGTCCTTTGCTGTCTCTGACGGAATTACAATGTCATCGGCGGACCTCAAACTTTTTATTTCTTCTCCATGGATTTTAATTCCTACTCCGAAATTTTCTTTTGATTCCTTTACTGTTTGCTCAATATACAGATTGGGTCACGTCGGGGATAGGCTACAATCCTTCTCACTCCCTACCCAACCTCTGCTTCCCTTTCATGCCCCTCGACTCTTATAACTGCCATCTGGTTTCTGTACAATTTGTAAATAGCCTTTCACTCCCTGTATTTTACCCCTGCCACCTTCAGAATTTGAAAGAGAGGATTCCAATAAACATCGTCAAACGCTTTCTCAAATTCTACAAATGCCACAAACCTATGTTTCCCTTTTCTTACTCTATCCTTTAAGATAAGTCGTAGAGTCATTATTACCTCGGGTCTCACAACATTCCTACGGAATCCAGACTGATCTTACCCGTGGTCGCTTCTGCCACTTTATCCATTCGTTTGTAAAGAATTCGTGTTAGTATTTTGCAGCCGTGGCTTGTTAAACTGATAGTTTGGTAATTTTCACATCTGTCAGCGGCTGCTTTCATTTTTCATTGGAATTATTACATTCCTCTTGAAGTCTGATGGTATTTCGCCTGTCTCATACCTCTTGGTCGCCAAATGGTAGAGTTTTGCAGGACTGGCTCTCCCAAGGCTGTCAGTAGTTCTAATGGAATGTTGTCTACTCCTGGGGCTTTGTTTCGACTTAGGCCTTTCAGTGCTCTGTCAAACTCTTCACGCAGTATCATATCTCCCATTTCATCTTCTTCTACCTCCTCTTCCATTTCTATAATATTGCCCTCCAGTACATAGCCCTTATATAGACCCTCTATATACACCTTCCACCTTTCTGCTTTCCCTTCTTTGCTTAGAACTGGGTTTCCATCTGAGCTCTTGATATACATGCGAGTGGTTCTTTTTTCTCCAAAGGTCTCTTTATTTTTCCTGTAGGCTGTATCTATCTTACCCCTAGTGATACATTTCACATTAGACGATGAGAAATACAGGGAGCTGACAAAAGTCATGGGGTACCTCCTAATATCGTGTGGGATCTCCTTTTGCCCCACGCAGCGCAGCATCTCGACGTGGCATGGACACAAAACGTGTCTGGACGTCCCATGAACAAATGCTGAGTCATGCTGCCTCTACAGCAGTCCATAATGGATAAGGTGTTGCCGGTGTAGTGTTTTGTACAAGAGCTGACCTCTCGATTATGTCCCATGAATGTTCAATAGGACTCATTCAGGCGACCTTGGACCAAATAATTCTTTCCAATTGTGCAGTATTTTCTTGAAACCGATCGTAAACGATTGTGGCCAAAAGACATTGCGAGGTGCCGGGATGGAGAAGAGTTTGTACCTCTTTAATCCAGATGAATTTTGCATGAGAACTAGACATGCACTCGACCCTCTCCTTACATACCACCTAATTGATTATGTGAGCAACGGTAACGGAAGAAAATGATGGTGGACCGTGCTAGTTGGTAAAATAAGGAGTGCACACTCACAATTATTTAATAAAAATCGTAATCTACTCAGAAAAGAACTTTATACTAATAATCAACATTAAATGGGATTCTGCACATATCTACGAAGTGACATTTGGATTAAATATTACAATGCGATTTATTATACATCACAACATAAATGTACATAATTATCGACACAAACAGTGGGTTAAAGGACAGGGTATACTGAAATATTATGAGAATAAGAGTTGGCTCGAGAACGATTGACGATAATAACTGGAGACCCTAATGAATCAAATATTAATGTCCCATCTATATAGCAGTATTGCAGTTAGTAGTGAGAGCTCAAATGGGATCACGTGGAGCAACAAGCAAGGTGGACTTGTAGCAAAGCGAACGCGAGTGCTGCTGAGGGATTCAGTATAAAATTGATACGGTCCTACATGCCGGAGCCGCAAAATACTGCACCAGTACTGAAATCTGCAGCATGTCGTCGGTAGGCAGCGTCCTGATGATGTAGGCGCCGTCTTCTGCCGTGCAGCGACTCTTTGTCAATGCCTGGCCGTGAAGGTTCTCCGACAATACTAAGTTCTACCGAAAACGGGGGACCAAGTCGCAAGACCGTCCAACACCGAGGAAGATCAGATCCCGAATCCTCCTGTGATGCGATGCGAGAGGGAAGCCAACATTGCTCAACTCCCTACTCTCCTCGATAACTGCGAATCAGCATTCAGTTCTGATTCCAAAATTCTCCCACACCGTCTCAGAGCATCATTCGCGCCAATAGCGACCGTTCCCTCCAATTTAGAGCACGGCTTTATGACGTCGACTAGCCTCAGCTTAAGTTGGCCAATCATGCCTCTGCTATTCAGCTGAGGGCACTGAACTTGCATGCCGTTTGACCGATTACGAAAGCAACCTGCCTAGACCACTGGCCATCCTGTACCAGACAGTCGCACTCAGCAGGGCACAGTCCACAAGTATTCTCAGAATCCAGAGGTCAATGCACTCAGTCGGTGCCAGGAATCTTCGTTCCGGACGTGCCGGAACGGTAAACACAAACGGCGGCAACAGACGTCTCGCAGGTCGTTTCGCCCTGCATACAATAGGTGAAACTCGACCGACGTCAGAGTCGTTTCGCCAAGCACCTAAGCCTATTGTGCAATCCGGACCCCACATAATTCAGGCAAGTGCAGCCCCAAATCGGAAACACAGTGTGCCGCGTCCTCCTATGCTCGCCTCGCACAGGGCACCCAGGGAACTAACCCAAAATGCATGGGAAGCAAGTGAAAAGTAGTTTTTGAGCTCTCAGTACAAATACTCTCATTACAATAACATAATTCGGTGTGTTACTACAATGACATAGAACATCAATAAAATTGATGAAAATGAGAGGAGACATGCAAAAGAGGGCATGGGACCTCTCAACATGGGTTATCGTCATCCACAAAAAAAGATGTTTGGGTACGTTAACTCAATTAATGGCCGCAAAACGTCCCCATGTAGCCCAACATATCAAGGTCCCAGTCCACTCGACGCAAACACATCCCACACCATTATACACACTGCGCAATGCCTTGTTGACAAATATGGTCCTTAGCTTTGTGGTGTCTGCGCCACGCTGGAACTGTACTGTCAGCGCTTACCAACTCTAATCGGGGCTCTTCTGACCTGGCCACTGTTTTCCAGTCGTCTAGGGTCCCACCGACATCTTTACGAGCCCAGGAGAAGCGCTCCAGGCGATGTCGTTCTCTTGACAAAGGCACTCGCTTCGGTCGTCTGCTGCCATATACCATTAACTCCGAAAATCCCCGCACTGTTTTAACGGATACGTTTGATGTACGTCCCACATTGATTTCTGCGATTGTTTCACTCAGTGTTGTGTGTCTGTTGGCACTGCAACCCTACGCAAACGCGGTTGCTGTCGGTAAAGAGAAGCCC
The DNA here is from genome assembly GCF_021461385.2 of Schistocerca piceifrons. Lineage (NCBI taxonomy): Eukaryota > Metazoa > Arthropoda > Insecta > Orthoptera > Acrididae > Schistocerca > Schistocerca piceifrons. The sequence continues at coordinate 54,029,355 of NC_060138.1, forward strand.
GTCGGGCACTGCATTGCCTGTGGTGAGAGGTAATCCCTGAAATTTGGCAGTCTCGGCGCACAGCAACTTTCACGTAACTGTCTGAAGAGGTTGATAAATGATTCCAGAGGTGTTTGACGTCTTTTGGGACATCATTCCGCGTACACTGTACAAGAAAAAAACTGCATTCTTATGTGTGTGTGTGTGTTCTGAGCATAAGCGCGTTCAACGCCGAGGTTATCGGCGTCCTAGTTTCATTCTTCCTATACTCTCCATACGCCGTGAGCACCTCGGCTTTTACTGCAATGGTAAATCCCTTCGTCCACTCACAACCTACTGCTTGGACTGTCACACACTGACTGGTTAGCAGGTGACAAGGCACTCAAGGAACACACAATCTCACTGTAAGCCAACGTAACGTAGTCGTACTGAGCATCTACACAGGCTGGAGCCACAAACTAGTGCCGGTGTTTAAACTTTTCAAAGTACGATATCTCGTTAGCAGCTCGCACTATAATCCTGCATCAAACACCACTAACATTCTAATTTACCTAATTTTTAGTTTATTAACGTTTACAGCCATTGTTTCATGTGAAAGAACTGGATTTTTTGCACAAAAATTGGTTTAACAATACAAGCCCTTTACTACCAATCAATTTCCCGAAACGGGACTTTGCATTTCTTCTGTATATGAAGTGGAAATTTTAGGTGATTCACCCTGTTTTTGCACATGCTCTTTCAAAAAATTTCTGTAAAACACTTTGACTCATCGTCACATTTCGACATCTGCTTCCATAATCTTCTCTTTCTCCTTCCCTCGCTCCATTCTTATGCAGTACCTTTGTATTGTACATAGCGTACAGTGTCATTCATCCACGCGTCTGTACGATTCGCTGATGTTATCTGTCAGTACGAGGCGAAATTTCTCTAATTTTAGATTCATAGGTATGTTGGGTGATGTGTGTAAGAGGTAAGAGGAAGTTTTCTATTAGTTATAAATTTATAAAGATGACTTTTGTAATTTTGCAAGGTTTCGCGCTATATAATGCCTCTTCTGCAGCCATTCAAATTCCGTTTCTGTGACTGGTTAAACGTACCCATATCGGAACACACAGTTTTTCATTGAAAGTTTCCTATCACTTCCGTTTATTCATTTTGATTATGGTACCAGAGCGAATAGAAAGTGTTGGGGAACTGATCTAACAAGGGATATTTAAGGGGCATCTTTCGTGCTCACTTGATTCCAATTAATGGGCATTTGGCATCTGCCTTGATGTAGTTTCGTCGTTATTTGTCGTTTTTCGTGTACGAGGGTCGTTCAATAAGTAATTCCCCACAGTTTGTTCTCATAACATATTTACTGTAAAGGGGAGTGCGTATGGTGAAATTGGTGAAAAAGTGACATTTTCTGTTTATTATCTGTTATTTATATTTTATCTCTCCTGGATAATTTGGTACGTCATCTGTCGATTAATTCCAATTGTTAGTGTACTTTAAATCAGTTCAAAGTTAATAGTGCAAGTGAAAAAAATCCGGTCTTCCTGTATTGACTTGCTATCTCTGGAACTGTTTAATCTACGAGGCTGTGGTCTTCAGCTATTTATTTCTTGAATTCATGTTATGAGGTTTAAGGCACTGTGTAAACAGAAATGGCAGTATTGCACATGCATCGTGTGGATTTACTTCGTGGGTGTAGTGTTTTCTAGGTGTTGAACTGTAAACAGTGTGCTTTGGTGTACTATTACAACATCTTATACCTCTTTTCAGCATTACGATAAGAAATCGCTTGTTTTAAGAAGCGAATTTCCCATGGAAGTCAGCATACGACTGGATCTGAATCCAGTGCTGATCCTGAAATAGATGTTCCACAGACACACGAAAAGGACACCCCTACTAGTTCGTCGAGGAGGAAACTTGAAAACCATGAGGATTTATATATTGACAAAGGAGATCATGTAAATAGTTAGGTCAAGTTTTATTAGATTTGCGTGTGTTAGGAAAACTTTTACAAGATGCTGCATCATGTAAGGTTGGTGGTGAGCAAATTAGCATCTTTGAGGACACATCTCCAAAGTGGACTAGCTAACAAACTTGTTGTTCAGTGCAAAGTTTGCAGGCTCTCTACGTCTTTCTAGAATTCTCAAAAGTTCAATAATGACTTGTTTGAGAGCAATGTTAGATTCTTGGATGGAATGAGGTGCATAGGTAAAGGAGTGTCTGCAGCTCATGTATTATGTGCGACGCTGAACTTGTCAATCCCACCAACCAGATCAAGTAAGTACACTGAAGTCATTGGTGAATGTGTCGGCTATGTTGCTGTTGCTTCTATAAAAGCCGCTGCTAAAAAAGCACTAGAATTACATAACACGACAGACTTACCTGTGGCAGTTGATGGTACATGACAGAAGAGAGGCCACACATCTAAAAATGCAGTAGAAACTATCACTAGTGTAGACGCAGGTAAAATTTTAGACATCGAGGTGCTAACTAAATGCTGCCGTCAGTGTAAATCAGTTGACAAGGAAACAAGCGAAAGTCATAAAGCAAATTGTGCAAAGAATTATGAGGGAACTGGTTAGGGTATGGAGGCTGCTGCAGTTGTATCTATTTTCAGACGCGTACAGCAGGAAAGAGGTGTGCGCTACAATGAGTGCTTAGGGGGTGGTGATTCGAAGGCCTTCAAATCAGTCGTGGAAAGCCAGTCTTACGGTGGAAAGCATATTTTGAAGATTGAATGTGTGGGCCACTTTCAAAAACGGATGAGAACACGCCTCCGAAAATTGAAGCAAATGAAAGGAAACGAGAAGTTATCAGATGAAAAGACTCTAAATGGTGAAGAAAGGCTTACGGACAAAAACATTGATGAACTAAAGCAATATTATAGAACGGCACTAAGGGACAACACACATGACCTACAAGGAATGAAAAGAGCCGTGTGGGCTACATTTTTCTAAAAATCATCCACTAACGATACACCTATACATGGTCTTTGCCCACCTGGTGCTGATTCATGGTGCAAGTACCACAAAGCTCAGACAGCGGGTGCAGAGGAACAACTTAGGCACAAAAACAGCATACCATCTGCAGTGATGGACGTAATTAAGCCAATATATAGCGAGTTAGCTCATCCTGATCTTCTTTCCAATATCTCCATGGTCGGAAGCAAACCCTGAATGAGTCTTTCAATAATGTCATTTGGACCTGCATACCAAAAAATGTCTTTGTAGGCCTGAAAATTCTATGCTTGGGTGTTTTTGATGCTATGACAACGCTTAATGATAGTAATAACGGAAGAATTATGATGCTAGAGCAACTTGGCATCACTCCAGGAGCCAACACAGTGCAAGCCTTCCAGTGAATGGGTCGACTCAGGATCATGAAAGCGCAGCATGCAGCAGAGAAAACAACTGAAGAAGCAAGAAGCAGGAAAAGAAGGAATCTTCTAGGTTTGCAGGATGATCGAGTACACGATAATGCTGGTGTTGTGACTTGGCAAGACAGCCAAGCCACTAGGAGGTCAAGCCGAAAGGCACGCGTTTAAGCTCACGCAGGCTGACGTGAGGTCTGGAACAGTTAAAGGACTTGAGTCTAGCAAATAAAGTACGTAGCTGTTGGAATACTTTAATCCATAATTGGTGAACATCGGTCTGACGGTACATACATCACAAGATAAATAGCAACTGATAATGGCGCCTTGCTAGGTCGTAGCAAATGACGTAGCTGAAGGCTATGCTAACTATCGTCTCGGCAAATGAGAGCGTAATTTGTCAGTGAACCATCGCTAGCAAAGTCGACTGTACAACTGGGGCGAGTGCTAGGAAGTCTCTCTAGACCTGCCGTGTGGCGGCGCTCGGTCTGCAATTACTGACAGTGGCGACACGCGGGTCCGACGTATACTAACCGACCGCGGCCGATTTAAAGGCTACCACCTAGCAAGTGTGGTGTCTGGCGGTGACACCACAGCTGGTAATGCTGATTATGGGCCTGGCTGTTTCTAGGAACTGGCACGGCTCCACATGTGAGTTAGTATCAAATAAAATTCTTGAACTTGATTTCCCGGATATGACATTTTTTAAAGTATTTGACTCCTTATCTCAGGGGCTATTACAGATACATATGTCTTTTTTAACACTATGTTACCTCTTAGTATGGTGCATCTGCTGCACCACCAAAACATCTCTACTTGTAACGATTTTTACTTAGAGAAGGAGCAGGAGTATTTTTCTTTTTTAAAAAATTGAACATAATCTTTGAAAAAATCATAACGAACAAATTATTTGTCTGTATATTCTGATCCTGGTTCAGTAATCTGAAAATCACAGATCTCAATCTCTCAAAATTCTGAGATAAAGGGTCATCAATATTGCAAATTTAACACTGTAGGTATAGGATGTACGTATTCCCTTCAGAATTTGGTGACAGTATACATCAACATTTCTTTCTGTGTCCTATTTTTCTACGTACTCTCGATCAAGTTTCATGATCGTGCACCAACGTTTTGGAGGAGCATGTATTCCCTACTGGTAAAAGCTCTTGTCCTGTAGGCATAGACATGTTCCGGGCTCCTGTGAAGTTTCGAACCGTTCTGGCAAATGGCAGAGTCGTAGTACAGCGTCAAAATGGCGTCTACATACGTCTCACATTACAAGCAGCGTGCTGCTATTGAATTCTTGGGCACAGAAAGAGAAACCATGATGAACAACACGGCAAGTGTTGTCATCACTTAACACTTCCGGGCTGAGATGCCGTGGTCCATATATTAGACTCTCCCTTGACGTTTCGCTTTCGACTGCGGAAGGTATCCTCCGACGACAATCACCAGTTCGCCGATTGTCCTCGGAGGATGCGTTCTGCAGTCGAAAGCGAAATGTCAAGGGAGAGTCTAATGTATGGACCAAGGCATCTCAGCCCGGAAGTGTTGAGTGATGATCCATAAACGTTTGTGTGCAGTGTACTGCGATGCTGCAGGTGATAGGAGTACAGTCGAGCGATGGATAGAGAATATGACAGCCTGAGGAAACGCAGAAACAAAGCTCTGGACGTCCTGTCACAGTCACTGCTCCAGACATGCTGAATCGTGCGGATGCTATTATTCGTGCCGACCAGTGCTTCATAACTAGACAATTGGCTTTACAGTTGTCGGTCAGCATTGGAAGTACGTTTGCAATGATCGAGACTCTCGGATAATCAGAGAGGTCCTCACGATGGTTTTCACAAATGCTCACAGAGGACGAAAAAATTCAAAGAAAGGCCATTTCACCTGAATTGTCGGAGCGGTTTGAGGCCAAAGGAGTGGCCTTTCGGTCATGGATCGTTACGGAGATCGAAAGCTGGGTCCATCACTTTGCGCCGTAAACAAAAAGGCAGTCCATGGAGTGGTATCATCCTCATTCACCCCAAAGGAAGAAATTCAAGACAATCCCCTCTGCCAGAATAGTCATGGTGACAGTCTTCTGGGATTGTGATGGCGTCAGTCTCTCGGATGTGATGCCAAGAGAGCCAACCATCAATTAAGAGGCATAAGTGAAGACTCTGAATAAACTCAAGAACCGTTTCCGTCATGTTAGATCGGACAAGAATCCAGCAGAAATCTTGGCCCAAGGCGATAATGCATGCCAACACACAAGTCTGAGAACCCGGGAACGCACCACCAAATTGGGATGGACATATGAACATCATTGTCTCTTCCACCTTACAGTCCAGTCCTGGAACCCTTGGTCTTCCATCTCTTTGGGCCGTTTAAAGATTCTCTATGAGGAACACACTTCGAAGATGACGAGAGTGTCAGTCATGCAGTGAAAACATGGCTACGCCTATTAGGTAAGATCTTTTACGAGCAGGGAATACATGCTCTTCCACAACGTTGGCGTACGCCATATATCGTGATGGAGACCACGTAGAAAAATAGAACATGGACAATACATGTTGATGTATATTGTCTACAAATTCTGATTTAACAGAAAATGTGTTCTCAGAAAAAAGTGTGGGGCGTTATTTATTGAACGAATCTCACAATAATCCTATACTTTCCTAAATTCGATTACAAAATACATCAAATACTGTTTTGTGTTCCCTAGTTGCACAAGTATTATACTTGAAATATGAAATTTGTTCTTACAAGATTAAACATTTGTCAGTTTCTATAGAACTATACTTTTTATATCATTGTAAGAAACTAATCAATAGATTGTTAAAAACATGAAGCATTAGATTTCCGGCGCATGACCACTGAAACCATATTTCTTCACTTGATGTTTCGATCGCATATCTTTCGGTCATTCTGCGGGTGCATCAACAGACTGAGAAGGTACATTGGTCACTCAGACATTGTAATACAGTGGACTTCGACACTGCACACGCAGCCACTGATTAATTAGTCTAGAAACATGAATACGACCACTATCAAGCAATGACAGGTTTATACATAATAGTGCTTGCTTGAACATAATTTTTGAATGTGACATTCCCTTGCATTTGTGAGGAAAAGAAGCAGACTGAAAATCTCTAGGATCAGGATTCAGAACCATGAGGTAATAAAACTTAATGTTACAAGTGATCTCCTACACTGTATATGTAGACAACTTGTAAATAATAGATTTCAGCTATCAGTCGTCCTTTTGCCATTTTAGTGGCAGATCTAGATTTCAATTAGAATCTAGATCTGCCAATAAAATTTCAAAAGGACGACTGATAGCTGAAATCTATAATTTATAGGCCAATAACAGTCGCTGCGTGCAACAGCCTCTAAATGGAGGGTAACCGAATGTAGACAACTGTCAGTCCATGATTTTATATTCGTGCGTAAAAATTGTTTCCTATCTCAGTAACTCTCCTCACCTTTTTGTTCAGTAGATAGTTAAAAAATGTAACAATAATACAGACAGATTTTATACAGAGAGTAACGACTTTTTATTTAGTTATATATTGAAAAGAGGGTAATGTGTACCTACCATCAAATGGCTTACAATACACGTATGATTAAAAATTCACAGATGACTTAACTGAACAGAAGGAAAAATATTACTGCCTACGTTCTTTGGAAACTGAACTGAGCATTTGTGAAAGATTAAGAGCTTGGATGTGGGTGCGATAGTAGCAGAAAAACAATGAACTCTGTACAATTTACAGCCGCGAGGCTTAACAGTGAGTACAAGGATTAATCATGTGGCACACTGGGATATAAAGAACACAGATCCACGTATTCTAATGTAAGCAATTTACAGTCAGGAGATGGCCCATGTCATTGAGACGGGTTGCGCACTCTGCCCAGTAGACTTAATAGATTCATGTTGTAAACTGTTCCTACAAGATTATTAGAACACTTAAAAAGCAGTTCTCATTAAACGTGGAAATGATGAAAGATATACAATGACAAAAATATGAAAACAGACTGCCACAGATTAGACCGAAACAAAACTAAACTTCACGTCTCTGAATGTAAATTAATAACAGTCTGATAGGGTTAAGTGAAAGAACCATTAACATTCAAGATCCACTGAACAGTCAGTAATTAATGTTAATGTTGTTGTTGTGGTCTTCAGTCCATAGACTGGTATGATGCAGATCTCGATACTACTCTATCCCGTGGAAGCTTCTTCATCTCCCAGTACCTACTGCAACTTACATCCTTCTGAATCTGTTTAGTGTATTCATCTCTTGGTCTCCCTCTCAATTTTTACCCCCCTCACTGCCCTCCAATACTGAAATGGTGATCTACTGGTGCCTCAGAATACACCATACCAACCGATCCTTCTAGTCAAGTTGTACCACAAATGTCTCCCCAATTTTATTCAATTCCTCTTCATTAGTTATGTGATCTACCCATCTAATCTTCAGCACTCTTCTGTGGCACCAATTTCAAAAGTTTCTATTCTCTTCTTGTCTAAACTATTTATCGTCCACGTTTCACTTCCACACATGGCTACACTCCATACCAATACATTCAGAAACGACTTCCTGACACTTCAATCTAAAGCTGCATGCCCTTGAGAATGTTGATATCAGAGCACAAGCACTTACACTTTTGTGCAATACCTCGCAAACGCTTTGAGAGTGATTTAGGACCTACCCTTTAAACAATCTGGCAGACGAGCAAATATTAGGAGCGCACAACCAGTGGCAGATCCCGCTGCCACGGCACTAAAATCAAATGAAGCTGGTCAGGTCACACGATAGTTAAGTTCCCCTTGTAATTAACCGTGCGTACACGGGGAACTGAAAGCGACTGTTCTACTGGGCTTCTCACCGGATGAATTGTCTCCTGTGGTCCGCAGGCATTGCAGTGGACGAACTAGCCAGGTGCTAGTTTCCCAGTCCCAGTCACGCCCCATCGGGCTGCAGCATGCGTCGTCACGTGTCGTATAGTTACATCTCCGCCAACGGGCTAGTGAAGATAGTGCTAGTGGGAGCAGCGTGGCGTACTGCGTCCGATTGATGTATGCTATGCAACTGGTCAGCTACAGCACGGGAACAGATTGAGAGCGATCCCATGTGGGCAGCCCTCTACAGGCGGGCATGTGATGCAAAAATGGCTCTGAGCTCTATGCGACTTAACTTCTGAGGTCATCAGTCGCCTAGAACTTACAAGAGAACCTCCCCAGTGGATAGGCCTTGATAAACTGAACACAGATCAATTGAGAAAACAGGAAGAAGTTGTGTGGAACTGTGAAAAAATAAGCAAAATATATAAACTGAGTAGTCAATGGGTCACATAAGCACCATAATGGACTATGTGAGATCAGGAGCGCCGTGGTCCCGTGGTAGCGTGAGCAGCTGGAGAACGAGGGGTCCTTGGTTCAAGTCTTCCCTCGACTGAAAGTTTTACTATGTTTATTTTTGCATAGTTATTATCTGTCCGCTCGTTCATTGACATCGCTGTTCACTGTAATAAGTTTAGTCTCTGTGTTTTGCGACCGCTTCGCAAAACCGTGCGATTAGTAGACGAAAGGACGTGCCTCACCAATGGGAACAGAAAACATTAGTCACAAGGTCATAGGTCAACCGATTCCTCCACAGGAAAACACATCTGATATATTCTATACGACTCTGGTGACGGCATGTGCGTCACATGACAGGAATATATTGTCGACCCACCTAACTTGTACACTTGGCGAATGGGTAAAAAGTGTTGTGTCTAGACAAGACAGCCTAGACACAATGAGAGGAAGCCGAAAGGCACGCGCTAAGCTAAAGCTGGATGGCGTGAGGTCTGAAACAGGATACGTAATAAATGATATAAAGAAAAGTACGTAACTGCTGGAATACTTAACTTTAATCCATCCTTGTGGTACATCTGGAGATTGTGGCGATACAAGTGAGACTCTGTAGATACATGCAATGTTACTAATGGCGCCTTGCTAGGTCGTAGCCATGGACTTAGCTGAAGGCTATTCTAACTATCTGCTCTGCAAATGAGCAAGGCTTCGTCAGTGTACATCGCTAGCTACGTCGTCCGTACAACTGGGGCGAGTGCTAGTCCGTATCTCGAGACCTGCCTTGTGGTGGCGCTCGGTCTGCGATCACACAGTGGCGACACGCGGGTCCGACATGTACTAATGGACCGCGGCCGATTTAAAGCTACCACCTAGCAAGTGTGGTGTCTGGCGGTGACACCACAAAAAGATTCTTCTACCTTGCCCGATTTAGGTTTTCTTGTGGATGTGATAATCACTCCCAAAAAAATGATGAAAACATAAGAGTTTGTCACATAAACTGAAAATAAAAAATTAGGCTTTTTACCCGATGGAAGATTTGAACCTAGGACCTTTCGTTCCGCAGCTGCTCACGTTACCACGAGACCACGGCGCTCCTGCGTTCATATCGTCCTTAATGTAGCGTATCTTCCCTTGAACTACTCAGTTTGTATATTTGGTTTATTTTTTCACAGTTCCACACAACTTCTTTCTGTTTTCTCAATTGATCTGTGGTCAGTTTATCAAGGCCTATCCACTGTGCCAACTTATAACTACATCTGAGGGGGGTGCGATGGGGAGGTTCCCTTGTTAGAACTAATTAAACCTAACTAACCTAAGGACATCACACACATCCATGCTCGAGGCAGGATTTGAACCTGCGACCGGAGCAGTCACGCGGTTCCAGACTGAAGCGCCTTTAACCGCACGGCCACACCGGCCGGCATGTGATGCAAGTTGGACGCTCTCGCGAGACGCTGTAGCAGTCGTCGCTATTTACAAAATCAACAATCTGAAAGAGCTTCGATTACAAGGAGAAACTCTTCGGTGCCATGCCGTCTAATTCAAAGGAAACGGCCAGGAGAATAGGCGAAAGGAGTGCTATTGCAAAAAAAAAAAAAAAAAAAAAAAAAAAAAAAAAAAAAGCGTAAAAAAAGTCTTATGTTGAACTGACATGTTCCACATCATTGCAAAATATCTTGTTCATGATCTGTGGAACAAGTATTAATGTAATGTAATACGACAAAACTAGTCCCCGTACGAATCGGACAACGACATCTGCCATCGCTGACGTAGGGTTCCAAGTACTGCCGCACCCACCGGATACTCCTGACTTGGCCCCTTCTTATTACCACCTATTGTGGGCTATGAAGAAACCTTCGCGCGGACATCACTTCGTGTAATGCAGGAAGTGCGATTAGTTTCCCTGCGCTGTGTGCCACAGACTCGAAAAACGTGTTTCGACGAGGGCCTACAAAAAGCAACACATCGTTGACACAAATACGTGCAGCCTAACGGAAACTATGTTGAGAAAGTGCATGTATCTGCAAAGGCACGAAAGTGCTCAGCACTCGGTCGAAAAACACCATTAAATTGGTATCTAGCATTACAGGCAAACGGTATAAATCCTGCCGTTCAAAATAATGTATGGTTTGAGCCAGGAAGTACGTATTTATAGTATCACAACAAAATATTAGGCCACACTTTATACAACAGCACAGAATCGACGTGAAACCGATTTTTCACAATTTTGCGTGAAATATAACGAGATCAGTCACCAGACACAGTGACACTAGATATTATATGTACTTCACGACAACGTAGGCGACATTGAAAATGGAAATATTCCGAAACAGCTGCGGTAATAATTAGTAAATGTTTTACAGAGTGATACTGTAACCTTACTTAATGTCAATGCGAGACATACATTTCAGTGCAGGCCCAATCATCAAGAAGGTAATCCGGTTATTTTCAATATCTGTGACTGTTCTAATAACTGCCATGATCAGTGAGTTGTTATTTATACTGTTTTGGTCATTTATTGTTGTTGTTGTGGTCTTCAGTCCTGAGACTGGTTTGATGCAGCTCTCCATGCTACTCTATACTGTGCAAGGCATTTATTGTTTTCTTAATCATTCCAATAGCTCTTTTAATGTAAAGTTCTCCTGTAATGTTAGGAGTTTTCTGTTGTGACTGTCGATTCTATTAATTTTCATATCCTGTCCCATTTCAGATTATTCATGCTCGTGCTTTCTTAAGTGTTCAGGAAAGATGAAAGCGTTATTTCAATATTGCCTGGTTCTTATAAGTTCGTAGCATTTTGAAACTTCTATCATCGTATTTATGACACTATGTGTACTGTGAACTGGACGATACTCCGAAAGAGTTCCCCACTTTTCGTGAAAGGATCGCAACCTTTTCGCACTTGGCATATTGAGTCACTGAAGTGTAGCTCTAAATACAAGCTTTCGTTCTCAGAAACAACTCTGAATTCAGGCGAAACACCATAGTGTAATGGCTTGGAAAACTTAAGGACGAAAGTAGTTATCGCGTGATGTTTCACTACCAGGCAACCTGCTTTGATGGAATTTGAACTATGCATAGAAGGCACTGTTACAGTGTGGTGCAGAAGGTAAGGACAAGTAAAACGACACTTTTACTCAAAGAAAATAACTACGCTGGTGTAACCGCCATTTGTGATGGTCTTCAGGAAAATGTAAATGTGAGGTATGATTTTTTATAGGATATGTGGTAACCAGGGATATAAGTGCACGTTCTGAAATATGCTGCTTGCTGGCCATAGCGTTAGCACGTAGTTCTTGCAGTAGACGTCCCGTTCCTCCACTTGGGAGCAAGGGAGGTTGACAGCCGGTGAATGGGCGTTGTTTCATGTGGACGTGCTACAATACGCCCCAAATGGTTCAAATGGCTCTGAGCACTCTGGGACTTAACAACTGAGGTCATCAGTCCCATAGACTAAGAACTACTTAAACCTAACCAACCTAACTACATCACACACATACATGCCCGAGGCAGGACTCGAACCTGCGACCGTAGCAACAGCGTGGTTCCGGAATGAATCGCCTAGAACAGCTCGGTCACAGCACCCGGACAATACGTCTCCCCTGCGCATGTAACGCGTGCTGGGTTGGATTTCAGTCTACGAAAGGAGCTGCCCAGTCCATTCACCAAATATCCTCTCGTTGTAAGAGCTCCTCTACCCGTGCTCTTCAATTCGGTCGCGCATTCTCATCGTAAATATGAAGTCAATGCCGAATGCGCCCCCAAAAACTCGCACATGAAGGAGTTCAATTCCACAATAACGTTGCCAATCGAGTGATTTCAGAAATTTGGATGGATGTTCGCCGTTGTAACATTGCCCCTACCACTCCATAACGCGTGGATCATCAAAACAAATCATGTCCTACAATGCTCCTGGGTACATTACCTGTTTTCACATCTCGCCATATGAGCATACGTCCAGAACCATTAGTCATACTGAATCTGCTCTCATCCATTTAGAGCGCACTTCTTGTTGCCCTTGTCCCACGCTCTTCGGCACCATCAAAAACGATGCTGCTGATGTGCTCGTGCCCGTCGTCGGGCAATGAGAGCAGTCCTATACAGTCTCCGTGCCATTGTGAAGAGTGAGACTGCGCGCATTGCAGTCCTGTTAAATTTGGTTGCAGTTGCACCCACTGTTTGACGTGGGTCCGTACATGCATGTTGCTGTTTTGGTCTGTTGCTGTAGTTGACTGCGGTTGACGATCACCTGTTCTTTGCCCAGCAGTGTCTGTGGTTCGGGTTACGCCCCACACACGTGAAACAATGCTGTACGCAACAGAAAATTCTTATGCTACATACGTCACGCTTCACCCTTCTTCCAGTTTCATGATAACTCTTCTCAGTGCGAAGTCATCCGGATGTTGCCTCCGGGCCATGTCTTAATGAAGAACATCCTCACACTGTGCAGTAATTGCTCACTGATTGGTACACACAGACTCTCCTCCTGCACCTTCCAGAGCCTCGTGTTGCCGGGCCTGCACCATTTGGCGCTATAATCACACTGACCTCATGCCATGCGACGCTCAGCTACCCATGATATACAGGTATAAAGTGTGCAGAAATTCACTGACAGGACAAGAATCGCAGTGACGCAGCCAAGTATTCAGAATGTAAACCAAAACAATTCCTGACGCACAAGCCTGTGGCCGTATAGCTGGTAGGTGCTGTATATCCACTGTGTTTGCCCTTGCAGCGTGAAGACGGACATGGGACCCGGCATGGCGACCAGCCGGCTGTACATCGCCAACGCGAACCGCCGTGACTCCGGCAACTACACGTGCGCCCTGGCGGCCGTCGCCAGCACCACCGTCTTCGTCTACGTCATCAGTGGTGAGTTGAGTGCCGCAGGTGTTGGCTACCATCCTCAAACTACAGTGTATTTGTACTGGAACAAACAACTGTGCGGCCACCCACAGCAAGGTGCTGTATTTCCGGAACTGGCAAAGTAACGCTGGTCATACCTTAGTAGGGGAAACAGACAGTAGCAAATGACAACGTCTATCACAGACATGTAACGTTCCATCTGACTCCATTACTTGCACAATAATGTAATACAGATCACTGTGTTGTCTAGTCATATTTGCTTCAAGTGTTTAGTGCGTATCAACTGTCAGCAGAGAATGAAAATTCTGTCTTTTTATGATTAATGGCATGGTGGTACAGGCAGAACTTTTGCAATTTATTCCTTGTCTATTCTATCTTCCTGTTACCTTTAACCGTGTAGCTTTACAGTGTAGAGCATACTTTGGTCAGCAGCGTAGATACTCTGGCAGTAGGGAACGGCAAATATCTGTTTGCACAGTATTGTACTCACTACTTTGAGCATATCTCTCTTTCACAACATTTTTTCCCATGTTTCGGGTGATACCATTGTATGATGATGGCAGTAGCCGAAGCATGATAGTATATAACAAATAAATAAGCACACTAGACAATCTAACCGGTATTACTCGCCGAAGTTCACAATGATAGTGGACTTTTTCGAGACTCTTTGTGTCCTTTGTTAATGAGATCGACCATGCGTCAGTGAGCTACGGATTTTACTTACAAGGGAACCTCCCCATCGCACCCCCCTCAGATTTAGTTATAACTTGGCACAGTGGATAGGCCTTAGAAAACTGAACACAGATCAATTGAGAAAACAGAAAGAAGTTGTGTGGAACTGTGAAAAAATAAACCAAATATACTAACTGAGTAGTTCATGCGAAGATATGCAACATAAAGGGGACTGAGAACGCAGGAGCGCCGTGGTCTCGTGGTAACGTGAGCACCTGCGGAAGGAAAGGTCCTTGGTTCAAATCCTCCATCGAGTGAAGATTTTTAACTTTTTATTTTCAGTTTATGTGACAAACTCTTATGTTTTCATCACTTTCTTGGGAGTGATTATCACATCCACAAGAAAACCTAAATCGGGCAAGGTAGAAGAATCTTTTTACCCATTCACCAAGTGCACAAGTTTGGTGGGTCGACAACATATTCCTGTCATGTGACGCACATGCCGTCACCAGTGTCGTACAGAATATATCAGATGTGTTTTCCTGTGGAGGAATCGGTTGACCTATGACCTTGCGATCAAATGTTTTCAGTTCCCATTGGAGAGGCACGTCCTTTCGTCTACTAATCGCACGGTTTTGCTATGCGGTCGCAAAACACAGAAACTAAACTTATTACAGCGAACAGAGACGTCAATGAACGAACGGAAAGATAATAACTATCCAAAAATAAAGAAAGTAAAATTTTCAGTCGAGGGAAGACTTGAACCAAGGACCTCTCGTTCAGCAGCTGCTCACGCTACCACGGGACCACGGCGGTCCTGAACCCAGATTGTCCTTGATATTGCTTATGTGGCCCATGGACTACTCAGTTTGTATATTTTGTTTATTTTTTCACATTTCCACACAACTTCTTCCTGTTTTCTCAGTTGATCTGTGTTCAGTTTATCAAGTCCTATCCACTGTGCCAACTTATAACTTAATCTGAGGGGGGTGCGATGGGGAGGTTCCCTTGTTAGTAAGGCCTGGGAAGCATAAACACAGCGTTAAAAGACCAGTTTTAAGTATTATAAGAATAAGAAATTAAAGATCTAGTTATAAAAGGTCAAAAAAATCATGAGCATTTCCGGAAGCGTTTACACTCACGTGCTTACTAGACAAGCAAATAACAGTTAATTTATGTCTAGTTGATTGCTTAAGCTGAGAAATCAAAGCAAAGGAGGCCGCTTTTTTTCTTTTGTTTGAGTGAGGCTTGGCTTTGCAGTGACCTGCCATTGGAGATCTGAAACGTTAATGTAAAGTGATAAGCCACACTACGGAAACGGAACTGCACTGACGAACTCGATATAAGACAATGTAACGTGAAATATAGTTGATGACATTACCATAATTGGATGTCTTGCAGTATGCATTTATGTAGAGATAACTGCAATTAACTCCTCTATATAAATAATAACATAAATGTTCGTTTGCTCGAACTCATAAATCTCACTAACTGTTTTGAAAGATTGACGCAACGTGTTATTCAAATACGTTGGTTGGTTGGTTGTTTCGGGGAAGGAGACCAGACAGCGAGGTCATCGGTCTCATCGGATTAGGGAAGGACGGGGAAGGAAGTCGGCCGTGCCCTTTGAAAGGAACCATCCCGGCATTTGCCTGGAGCGATTTAGGGAAATCACGGAAAACCTAAATCAGGATGGCCAGACGCGGGATTGAACCGTCGTCCTCCCGTTCAAATACGCTCCCGTTGTTATATGCCTATTTTTAATCTATATGTATTATGTGAACAAATATGTAATATATAAAGGGGAATCGTTATTACCAATATCCTCGAAAATTAAAACTTTTACTCACTACTCTAATTGACATTTGGATGGATATAGGCTACATATTTTTCAGTGCACATAATATACACATATTTATCAGATATGTAATAGTCAAACGTTGTCGGCTAACAGAAAAGTGTTATTTGTGGTTTATCGGGTTATGATTAGAATACTATTAAAGAATCTGAATTTGCAATAACAATAAACAAGGTGCAGGGTCGGAGAGTAGGAGAAAGAACAGGCAGACAGAAGGTGGAATCAGCGGATATAGAAAGCAGGAGATGGACAGAGGGCCAGAAGGGGATTGGGAGGGAGGGGGGAGAAGGAGAAGATGGAAATGGAGAGGACGCGATGGACAGAGAGGGAGGGAGAGAGAGGGACCAGGAGGAGACAGAGACAGCGAGGGGAGGAGAATATACAAAGAACGGAGGGAGAAGGTGATCAACAGAGAGAGGGGGAGAGAGAGGGCTAGGAGGGGATGGAGAGAGGCCGGTGGAAAAGACCATCAGAGAGAGGAGGGCTGAAGTGAGTGACAGAGAGAGGGAAGGAGGAGGAGATGGATGAAGAGAGGGAAGAGGTGGAGATGGGGTTGAGTAGGAGTTAAGGACGTATAATCAATTTGCATATATATTAGAAACGTGTGCTTTCTCTTCACTTTCTTTTCTATTCGTCAGACGGAGCCGCAACAACGCGTGGCCGGGAACTGCTAATATTATAATTAAGTAACCGATAATATTACGCTGGGAGGCTGACGAAAAAGAGAAATTGAAGTACATTGTCACCTGACCTGACCGACCATCGTAAAGCTAGCGGGGTTGGCCACATCAAGTCGTCTGTAACCGTATGTCGTTATCAGACACGGTGGCCTGGCTTAGTCTAGCCCCAAGTTAATTTTCGATTGGGTCAGTTTGATGATGGGATTGCTTAAGAGTCAGACATTAGTCTCTAGATTCAGTTGCTTATGCTTGAGCACGCGAGAAGGTCTTATGTATAGGGTTGTTTCACATATGTAGATCGTTGCCCGTGACTGGTTCCTGTAGTGGTCTTCAGTCCAACGACTGGTTTGATACCGCTTTCCACGCTAGTCTGTCTTAGCACAAGTCTGTTCATCTCTTTGTAGCTACAGCAGTCTATAAGAGCTTGAAACTCATTACTGTAGTTCAGCCTTGAGCTCCCTCTACAATTCTCACTTCCCACATTTCACTTAGTAACCACATTATGTCACCTATTTTGCCCTACTAACCGATTCCTTCTTTCAGTCAAGTAGTACCTCGGTCTTTTTTCCGCAATTAATTTGAGTATCTCGCTACTAGTGTTTCGATCTACTCATCCAATCTTCCGCATTCTTCTTTAGCACAACATTTCAAAATGTTCCATTCCTTTCTAGACTGCCCCGATTATCATCCATGTTTAACTTCAGTTTAGCAGTACACATAAAGGTATACTTTCTTAAAAGAATCCGTAATACTTAAACTTTTAATATTATATAGGAAAAACTTTCTGATGATTTGAAAAATTATATTTATATGGTCAATAACGGGCCTCTGGCTTCTTACGCCATCTTCAGATGTCAACTGAATGTCGCAAAACATAGATACATTGACGTACGACTTACACAGGTATCATTTATTCAGAGGTTACAAAAATGATGGCATGTGTAACGCTTATATGGGGAAATATTACAATTTTCACACACAAACAATGACTTAATCAAAAGAGGAAACAATTATTTTGTGGAGGTACGTTCGACAACTGGTGAAAAATAATTTTGAAAAAAAGTTTCAGTATTAAACAAATTCGATTCTGTATGTTGAACGATAAGTAGAACACCATGTTACCCAATAGCAGCTATCCATTCTGATCGACAGAGCGACAATCAACGGATTCGCGGCAGTACATGTCACCATACAACCTTATTGGTGTGTGGCCAGAGGCGGTTCTTTAGAGCAAGTACAGGGGCCTTAGTTTACGTCATGTAGCGCAAATAATGACATCAATGTTACAAATTAACTAACAGATTTTCATTTCAATACAGTAGCTTAAAACCCTTCTTTCTTTTTTTGTAATATCAAAAGTCAACAAGCATATTTGCATGTCTCTTTGAAATATTCAAGAAATGTAGCGTGGAACGTGCTAGCTCATATCTTGGTGGTGAATTGCTCCTCCAAAACCTATTCAAAAGATTGTTAATACGTTCACATAACTGTCCTATACAAAACCGTTACATCATTGTAGTAATAAAAATATAAAAACTAAAAAACTTTGTTGATGATCACTTTGATAAAATACAGTTACACACCAATTCGAAAATCGTCAAAAGCTAAAATCTAACACAGTCATTCATATCATAGTGGTTAAGCAATTCAGTAAGTATTTGATATAAAAGAAATATAAAAGTACTTTACAAACAATTTTTATGAAGATGTGTTAACATGGTAGTAAAATAATGACGATCAAATATGACAAGGCTGAGTTAACCAGATACATTTAACAAAACGTAAAATTTCATATATACATGTATACTGTAGATCCAACTGCGTTACGCTGTTTGCAGAAAGACAGTAAAACAAACTGCCACTATACCTGGCCTTTAAGGTAGAAAATTGACTAGTGATTTACTTGTTTGGTGGTAAAAAAGACATGCCAATGGATAGTACCAACAAAATGGAAGACAAAACGATTCACTGTTAATAATAAGCTATGTTCTCAAATATTACCATGCCAAGTGTTGTCATTTTAAAGGTAGGCTGAAATTCCCATGTCATGGCTCGCGACGCCTCGTTCCCCAATGCACCAGATCGTCGAAAAATTCCCAAAACCAGCTGTTCTTCACCTGGACCTGTTCATTGAGCAGGTGAACACCAGATGACCTCAGATGAAGGTATATATACATATTTTCTGGGAGATCAATGAAGGCTGAGGCCTTGTGCAGCAATATGACTCCCGATTTCAGAAAGACGAGGGCGTGTCGCCTCTCAACCAGGTGGGCGGTGAAGTTGCATCTGTCAGCTACATGCCGCCTATCCGACGCTGCGTGTTCACCAAAGCTGAACGTAAGCTTTTCACCAGGCTGTTCCGTAAACAGGTGTCAGTGTGGACATTCCATTCCGTACCCACTTGATTCGTGATGCATATTTCATTTATCAACCTCATTAACCAAAAGAAGCCCAAGGTTGTTATGTTTTGTTTTTTGTAAACTGATGCTACCTTTGTATGGCACGCAAATGCACTTGTTATCTGTACCTTCCATTTTGTTGCTACCTATATTTGTCTTGCATCTTGGTATTTTTTACAATACTTTTGTAAATTTTATCTACGTGATGAGAGCGTAGTTGTTCGCCCTGGCAATATATTAAATAGTGTTTTACACGTTCAGCAGGTGAGAGTGGCAGCTTGAGAAGACGGTTAACAGAAAAATAGATGAAGGTATTCTTATGCTGGTTCTGGTGATTTGAATGGTGGTCAGTAAAAATAATGGCATAAATATTTTTTTCTCAAAACCCCGAACCTGTGTTTCCCATTATCATTCCCGAAATGTAAGTCTAAGAAGTTAACGGAACCATTGGTTTCCATTTCGCAGGTGAATTTCACTTTTTATGCAATCCATTGAGTCTGTCTGCAGTTGTATGAATTACAATACCATTATCATTAACCAACACCAGTCTGTCATCACCCTACCTAAAGTACACTATCTGCACTGCCATATGTAGCTTTTCACTAAAACACCACTTTTCGAAATAGTTGATGAATATGTCGGCCAACAAGCCGAGCTGCCCATGCTAAGCCCGTCATTGTGAAGATACTTTTCTCCATTATATTTCAGTCATTTTACTTCAAACCATCCTATAACAAATCAATAAATTTGTTACTTTCATCATTCGACAGCCTACTCCGAGAGCACAAATTTTCCTTAATGACTCCAATAGCATTGGTAACCGGTTCCTCAGCATAAAGGTTCACAATATCTAAAGATGGGGTTTGAGTGCTGCTAACGTTCCTCCTCACTTTTTGCCTACTTTTGGTTGGACGTTTTCTACTGTTGTAATAATGTTTCTTTAACGACTTAAGACACTTCCTAGAGGCTTTACTGAATGGATCCCCATCCACCCCTTGACGATTCGTCTTATTGGCAGTGAACGTTTATGGACCTTAACCTGCGCCCTAGGTGTGGGTTCATTACCTTCAGTTGTAGCTCCCTGACTAAAATATTCCTTTATATGTATTTATCTTCAATCTAATATGTGCTTCTGACGTTAGAATCTAGCAATGTCCCTTATAATACGAAATGACATATGAAAAATCACGGGGATTAGTAGCCCTGACAGTTCAAAATAAAGTTTATACTACTCATAGCATTATTTCTTTTTTATATAAACAAGTCTCCAATTTCACATTTACGTTTGCATTTTAGCACATTCCTGCACTAGCTACTGAATTTTGCCAATACATGCGTTGAAGTTATCTTATTTGCAATACATGCTTTGTGTAAACACAATATGCTGAATGGATTTGGTAGGTCTGACCGTTAGATTTTTGTATCTACATTTATACAGGGTTATTACAAATGATTGAAGCGATTTCACACCTCTACAATAACTTTATTATTTGAGATATTTTCACAATGCTTTGCACACACATACAAAAACTCAAAAAGTTTTTTTAGGCATTCACAAATGTTCGATATGCACCACTTTAGTGATTCGGCAGACATCAAGCCGATAATCAAGTTCCTCCCACACTCGGCGCAGCATGTCCCCATCAATGAGTTCGAAAGCATCGTTGATGCGAGCTCGCAGTTCTGGCACGTTTCTTGGTAGAGGAGGTTTAAACACTGAATCTTTCACATAACCCCACAGAAAGAAATTGCATGGGGTTAAGTCGAGAGAGCGTGGAGGCCATGACATGAATTGCTGATCATGACTCCACAGCGCCGAAAATTCAAAGCGTTTGACTTTGTCATCGGGTGTCAGGGCTTGTAGCAATTGTAAACGGTAAGGCTTCTGCTTTAGCCTTTTCTGTAAGATTTTTCAAACCGTCGGCTGTGGTACGTTTAGCGCCCTGCTTGCTTTATTCGTCGACTTCCGCAGGCTACGCGTGAAACTTGCCCGCACGCGTTCAACCGTTTCTTCGCTCACTGCAGGCCGACCCGTTGATTTACCCTTACAGAGGCCTCCAGAAGCCTTAAACTGCGCATACCATCGCCGAATGGAGTTAGCAGTTGGTGGATCTTTGTTGAACTTCGGCCTGAAGTGTCGTTGCACTGTTATGACTGACTGATGTGAGCGCATTTCAAGCACGACATACGCTTTCTCGGCTCCTGTCGCCATTTTGTCTCA
This sequence comes from Schistocerca piceifrons, assembly GCF_021461385.2. Classification (NCBI taxonomy): domain Eukaryota; kingdom Metazoa; phylum Arthropoda; class Insecta; order Orthoptera; family Acrididae; genus Schistocerca; species Schistocerca piceifrons. Next base: position 54,050,744 of record NC_060138.1, read on the forward strand.
CTGCGCTCACGAGCGCTCTGGCGGCAGAAACCTGAAGTGCGGCTTCAGCCGAACAAAACTTTATGAGTTTTTCTACGTATCTGTAGTGTGTCGTGACCATATGTCAATGAATGGAGCTACAGTGAATTTATGAAATCGCTTCAATCACTTGTTATAGCCCTGTGTTTGACTAATGAGATTGTGACTGATTGCCGTGTGCCTCAACTTCGTTAAGTTTCAGTCTGTTATTTATAACTAAAGCTTAATTGAAAAGAATTGTAAATCAAAACTATTATACATTCTGTGTGATTTGTTTGTTAATTTCCAGTATTTTTGGCAGATTCCCCTTTTTTCTTCTTCTCTTTAGAGACTGTATTGCTTCACGTTCTACATCAGATGACTGGTTCTCTGTTAAAAGATCATAGGCAAAGAAGGCAAAGATTAAAACTTACTTTCTTAATCTCATGCTTCTGCCATATTCATATAAACTAAACTGCCACAGTTGCGCCAGATTTATCAATATCTACTTTATCACAATCCTTAAATGTGACCTTATGCACACCACTCTGTGGGAAGCGTTACTGTTTGTCTTTCCTATTGAGTTAAGATGTGGATGCGCTGTTTGTATTATAAAATGCAGAGTTGCGAGGCTTCGACTTTTTTCCGAGAATATCTGAAATCTTGTACATACGGCAGAGCAATAGCCATTATTTATGGCGATGTATTTGATGGTTTTTAGTTCTGTTTGAACAGACTGAGATACTGAAACAGATATGAGCAGATGCAGTATTGAATGAAAAGCTACGTGTTTGTGTCTGTATGGGTGGTGGGAGCTTCAGCGATTACTGCATCTGTAGCCATGGTTTTCCTGTAAATGCTAAATAAATGTCTCTTTGAGCCAATATATATTAAGCTCCAATACATTTATAGGAGAGACTCTAAGCTCCATTGTGAAGAGCGTTTTCTTATGTTGGAAGCCGAAATATTGTATTAATGTATCCAACGGCACAGTGGCACTTGTCCACAAACACAGAACGTCATCCACATCTCTCACCCAGTTCAGTTGCTACTTCTGTGGAAAATTTTGTTCGAAATTGTACAAGCAACTATACGTTATTTATGGAGTATATGATCGAATATTAGCAAATGTCTTTATTGAAGTTATCGTGCTCACAAAATTTAGTAACAATGTTAATCGTTAACAATGTTAATCGGTTTCAATCGTTAAGTATAATGAAAGTTCTGTTGAGTGATCAGCATCTGATACCAGTCATTCTCATTATTGCGATCAAGACAGCTTTAATAAAATCTTATATTTGTATAATTTGCCTAAAGTATTTTTATGAAAAGCTTACCTTCCCACTGCAAGTCCGCATGTTATGTCCTCTTAGCTTCAACCACCACCAGTCGTTTTTCTCCACAGGTAGCAAAACTTGTCTATTACTTCTTGTACTTTTGTTAATATTTCTTGTAACTTCTCTTCGATGTACCATCCATTCAGTTTAACTACTGTTCCACGTTCTTTTCCATCTCTGACAGAATTACCATATCGTCGACAAATATCAAAGGCTTTTATTCCATCTCGCAGATCCTTATTTCTATTTCCAAATTTCCCCTCGCTTTCACTCACTGTTTGACCAAAGTATAGATTGAGTAGCATACGAAGTAGGTTATAACCTTATCCTAGTTCTTTCTCAATTCATGTCCTTTGACTCTTATAACTATAGCCCGGTATTATGTTAGTTGCACATAACTTTTCAGATAAACAGACAAATACCGTCCGAACAGACCTTGAATGCCCAAAGGTACCGTCTGGCTGCCTTGCCATCCTCAGCCCTAGTGCATCACCGGATGTGGATATGGAGGGGATTGTGGTAAACACACTGCTCTCCTGGCCGTTATCAGTTTTCGTGACTGGACATAACTTTTCACTTCATGAAATTTTGGCTGCTACTCAGTATTACTAAATTTCATTACCGACGACATGATTAAAATCTGTCATTAAGTTTACAGAGCCTACCAATACAGATTTTACTTACTAATTCTATACAGATAGATCAGTAACGTCATTTTTGCCTCTAATGTTAAGTAATTCCTCCGGTACCCAAGCTGATCTTCCTGACGGTCGGCTTCTCAGACTCTTTCAATTGTTTTGTAAATAAATCGTGTCAGTATTTTGCAACCATGAGTTCTCGAAAGGATGGGGCTATCGAACCAAGTCAGTGAAGTCAGTACCTGCCTTATTTGGATTAGTGCATCAGTAGCTTAGAGCACACTGACTGGCTCGTGTAGATTAGGTAGCCTACAAAGATTTTTCTTTTTTTATTTAATTAAATTTTTATGTTGTTCTCAAACTGCAACAATTTCTAAGCTTTTCACGCTAATTAAGTACATATAAGTATGGCTTTTTTCGAATGTGATTCTGACCAGAAAGCAATTGAGCAGCTGGAGTCCAAGGTTTTTCTTAATCACACCTTTTGTGTTATTGTAGAGACTTTTCATAGCGACTTCCATCCTCTAAAAAGTATTTCTTTACATCTAATCAAGAACAGAAATACCAATTTTCATAAATTTAGCTTTAAAATTGTTTAATGTAACGAAGTATTTCCTAAAAAAGTTTCGTCCCCTGTTGCCCTCTCTTAGTGGTAGGATTTCCAGAAACACTGAAACATGTATTTTCTTTAATTTCTAACCTAAAAGTCAAACATCAGTTTTCTTAGATGTAGTCTTCAAAATCCTTTTGTTGTTCTTTAGGAATTACTATTTTCAAAATACTTCCTCGAACTATTTTACCCTCATAGTGGTCGAATTTCCAAAAATTTTGAAACACGTACTTTTTCTATTCTGACTAGAAATTTAACACCAGTTTTCGTAACTCTAGTTTTAAAATTCGCTTATCAGCGACATACTTTGAAAAAGCCTTTACCTTTTTCACCTCCTTAGGTTTGGTGCTCCTTAACGACGCGTTTAGGATAAGATAAACCCCGTCTCTAAACTTCAAGGATCTATCCTTAGTGGTTTGCTCTGGGCGCCGATGTGTCAATGAGTCAGTGTGATCCTGTTTCAGTCCCTTAAGGGTTGAATTTCCAGAAATAGTGAAATACGTATTTTTCTTAAGTTTGTGACTGACAAGGGAAATTCCAGTTTTCAAAGATTTGCCTTTACAAAGGTTTCATAATAAAATATTTCCACAAAATATCTCATTTCCTATTTCACCCCCTTAGAGATTCAGTTTCCAAAAAGGCAGAAACATTATTTTTTGTTTGTAACCGTAATAACAACGTTCATAGAAATATTTTTTAAAAATACTAGTAGTGCTACAATAATGATACATTATCAAACAAAGCTTTCAGCCCCACTGGATTAAATTTCTGAATATCCAAATCACCGTATTTCTTTATTTCCGACCGACAAACAAGATACTAGTTTTTGTAGGTTCAGCTTCAAAGTTACCTTAATAGCAACTTTTAAAGAAATTCCCCCCTTAGGGTTGGGACATCGATAGATCCCTTTTTAAACAATGCCTACAGTACAAGATCAACACATTTTGCTAATTACACGTTTCTATTCTTAGCGGTTTAGGGCTGGCCGATGATGCGTCAATCAGCAAGTCAGGACATTGCCTTTTATATATGGAGATTTTAAAAGTGTTGTTTTTTTCTGACTGTTAGCTGTTGGCTTCTGTATCCCATGTCACAAAGCTATCCACTGCACTTCTGTTGTGTTTCTTGTATCTCTCAAAATATATTTCAGTTCTGCTTTTCTTACCATGTTTTGACTGAGCACTGTAGATATGCGTAAGATACATGCACAGTAGGGAGACACTGTGCGTCACGTGATACGTAAGCTGTTCTGGCATTGTTTCGATGTTGTTTGCCATCCAGAGCTCTTCGGCGATGGCACTGAAAAATCTGTTTTTAGGACAGAGCGAAAAGTGCCTGGAATTCTCGTCCTCATAATACATCGTATCTTATTCCCATCTTCTTAATGAATCACCAATATATTACTGTAGTTTTATTTTTGTACTTAATTTGGAGTGTAATAGATAATAATAGCTTGAGGGCGGGGTGTATATAATAATCCAGACGTTACAATACAAAATCTTTCTTTAGGAAATCTTCCTTCCAATCCAAGATCAACAAAAACATTAAGTAACGTAACTGCCAGACAGGTTTAGAACAGTCAAAGGCGAAGTCTCCGTGAGAATTTTTCGCTTTGTACTTGAGTATGATGTAGTCATGCAGAAGGTTATTCGCAATATGTACGAATAAAAAACAATATCCTTAACAGACATTATAATTGTCACATTTATCATAATAATTGTGGAACAATCAACAGATATTTTTTATTGACAATATAGTAACAATTAAGTTCATGGCCTTATTCATGTACTAGTGGTACGCAACAGAGAGGCTAAATTACACGAATACTTCGAAAAGTCTACGAATTGGGCTTCAGCAAAGAAAAAAAACAGTAGTACAGCACAGGTACGAATGAAAACTAAATTATGCAAATACTTGCAACTCTATTGTTGTACGTTCTTTGGAAGCGCCACACTAAATATCAAGTGAATTGAGCATAATGATTATCTGTTTAAGAAACTGTATTCATAAATTCGGCAAAAATTCGAATTGTTTTGCGATATTGTGGATAGCTTGAGATGGCAAACAATAAATGAAGGAAACGATGATACAGTTTCAAGAAATTTTAAAGGAATAGAAACCCAAACACCTACTCAGCATTAGAAAAATTGGCCACAAAGGAAAAAAAATTGTAAATTAGAAGGTGTATCACGTTTTAAAACTTCTTTGTTAAAGGTTTCGAGATCACATCTCTCTGACGCGAACAAATTTTTCTACACGCGTTCATCATGTAATTATGCCATATATAAGAGCTCGTAGTAACTTCATTTAACTTTAAAGGACGTACATAATTACCTCCTCCTGGTTAGATTTAAGTACTGGAAATCCCGAATGAAACATTCTCATTGAAGTAAAGTTCAGTTAACAGTAGTTAGAGTTTCAAGGGCTTCTCTCGTCTGCATCCTCAGGAGATGAAACCGAATCCGTAACTGAGTTCTAGCTTGTTTCACATACCACGAGGTTTCCGCAAAGTCGGACCAACAACTATGAACTCACGCTGCTATTGTGTCAGAATAATTGGCAGGTACTCCACTCAGAGCATCTACCCGAGGATGGAAACGCTGAATCGTGATGGAACAAATAGCTACTAGGAAAAAAGTAAATCGCGTCGGGTAAATACAGCAGAAGATAAACTTCATATTCAAATACAGGACTATATAGTAACAGCGTTATTCAGTATAAGATAATCATTTAAAATTAACGCGCTGCGTCAGTTGGTTACTTGTTGTCCAGGTTAACGGTTTAGCATTTCTTCGTGAAGTATTGTAGCAAATCGCCTAGTCGGAAAGACTTTTTGATAAAATGTGTTGTAGAACAAGTACAATATGAGCATGCAATGTGCACCATTATTTACAATCATTTCGTATATAAGAACTCAGTTACGATTATCATATGCTGTGTCATCGTGTAACCGCTGAAAAAAAAAAAAAACACCAGTTAAACTTACATTTATATGGACAGATACATAATCATTCATAATCATAAATGTCCAGGCCATTAGAGTTGTGTACTGCTATGAACAATATCATCTCAAGTAAATGGTAGTGTTATAATTTATTTATGTAGAGGTTGGTCTGCGAGTGTTATTTCTTACATTGGCCCGAGGAGGAGAAACCATTCTGCAGACCTCATTAAGAAGTTGTTATCACCAAAGGTATCCAAACAGCCCAGTCTTAAATGTCACCCTAAAATTACAAATTAAAATAAATAATGAAATGAAAGTAAAAAAAACTACCCAAGAGAAATATAACCATAAACCATAGACACGACGCTTGTTGTTGCTGCTTTCAATCGTTGATGGTCTCAAGACCACTGAAGTCAAGCCCTCCATGATTAAATTATAGGGTTTGGGACACAATGCACATGGAGATAACAACTTATAGGGAAGCAAATATACCGAATCATTTTCATAGTTAGAAAAAATCAAATATTTGCCCAATAAATTTAATATTCCCTTAAGGTTCCTGAAAGCACTTCTCTGATAGTTCACAAACATTTGTTGGTATAGGAGGACACTGGGCATTCATCATCAAATACGAAAACTGGAAGCTAATGGGACTGTAGTAGGTGGGTGTCACGTTTATTTTACGAAACTGCTCCCCTTTCTACGACATTGTTGTACCCTCCGCCTGCAAAGCCATCCCTCGTGACTCTTTCTGTGACGACATAATGCTGCTTCACTCTCCCAAGGCGAACCTCTTTCTTTCAAATATACTTTCACAGAGATTTCTAGCAAACAAACACTCATTCAGACGTCCCATTCACAATCAAGAATTTTTCTGATAATTGAATAAGAAACATGCAGTCAGTATGTAACTCAGAGCCGCTGGCTTCTTCCTCTACCATCAAGTCACAGTTCTTGTTGTTGTTGTGGTCTTCAGCCCTGAAACTGGTTTGATGCAGCTCTCCATGCCACTCTATCCTGTGCAAGCTTCTTCATCTCCCAGTACCTACTGCAACCTAAATCCTTCTGAATCTGCTTAGTGTATTTATCTCTTGGTCTCCCTAAACGATTTTTACCCTCCACGCTGCCCTCCAATACTAAACTGGTGATCCCTTGATGCCTCAGAATAGGTCCTACAAAGCGATCCCTTCTTCTAGTCAAGTTGTGCGACAAATTTCTCTCCTCCCCAATTCTATTCAATACCTCCTCATTAGTTTTGTGATCTATCCATCTAATCTTCCTCATTCTTCTGTAGCACCACATTTCGAAAGCTTCTATTCTCTTCTTGTCCAAACACTTTATCGTCCATATTTCACTACCATACATGCCTACACTCCATACAAATACTTTCAGAAACGACTTCCTGACGGTTAAATCTAAACTCGATGTTAGCAAATTTCTCTTCTTCAGAAACGCTTTAGTTGCCATTGCCAGTCTACATATTATATCCTCTCTACTTCGACCATCATCAGTTATTTTGCTTCCCAAACAGCAAAACTCGTCCACCACTTTAAGTATGTCATTTCCTAATCTAATTCCCTCAGCATCACCCAATTTAATTTAAATACATTCCATTATCCTTGTTTTGCTGTTGCTGATGTTCATCTTATATCGTCCTTTCAAGACACTGTCAATTCCGTTTAGCTGCTCTTCCAGATCCTTTGCTGTCTCTGATAGAATTACAATGTCATCGGCGAACCTCCAAGTTTTTATTCTTCTCCATGGATTTTAATTCCTACTCCGAATTTTTCTTTTGTTTAATTTACTGCTTGCTCAATATACAGATTGAATAACATGTGGGATAGGCTACCACCCTGTCTCACTCCCTTCCCAAGCACTACTTCCCTTTCATGCCCCTCTACTCTTATAACTGCCATCAGGTTACTGTACAAATTGTAAACAGCTTTTCGCTTCCTGTATTTTATCCCTGCACTACTTCCCTTTCATGCCCCTCTACTCTTATAACTGCCATCAGGTTACTGTACAAATTGTAAATAGCTTTTCGCTTCCTGTATTTTATCCCTGCCACCTTCAGAATTTGAAAGAGAGTATTCCTGTCAACATTGTCAGAACCTTTCTCTAAGTCTACAAATGCTAGAAACGTAGGTTTTCCTTTCCTTAATTCATTTTGTAGCATAAGTCGTAGGGCTTGTATTGCCTCACGTGTTCCGACATTTCTACGGAATCCAAACTGATCTTCCCCTAGGTCGGCTTCTACCAGTTTTCCCATTCGTCTGTAAAGAACTCGTGTTAGTATTTTGCAGCCGTGGCTTATTAAACTGATAGTTCGGTAAATTTCACATCCGTCAACACCTGCTCTCTTTGGGATTGGAATTATTACATTCTTCTTGATGTCTGAAGGTATTTCGCCTGTTTCATACATCTTGCTCAGCAGATGGTAGAGAGTTTGGTCAGGGCTGGCTCTCCCGAGGGTATCAGTAGTTCTAATGGAATGTTTTCTACTCCAGGGGCCTTGTTTTGACTTGGGTCTTTCAGTGCTCTATCAAACTCTTCATGCAGCATCAAATCTCCCATTTCATCATTTACATCCTCCTCACTTTCCATAATATTGTCCCCAAGAACATTGCCCTTGTATAGACCCTCTGTATACTCCTTCCACCCTTCTGCTTTCCCTTCGTTGACTGAACTGGGTTTCCATCTGAGCTCTTGATATTAATGCAAGTGGTTCCCTTTTCTCCAAAGGTCTCTTTAATTTTCCTGTAGGCAGTATCTACCTTACCCCTAGTGATATATAGCTCTAAATACTTACATTTATCCTCTAGCCATCCTTGCATAGCCATTTCGCACTTCGCGTCGATCTCATTTTTGAGACCTTTGTATTCCGTTTTGCCTGCTTAATTTACTGCATTTTTGTATTTTCTCCTTTCTTCAATTAAATTCAATACATCTTCTTTTAACCAAGGATTTCTACTAGCCCTCGTCTTTTTACCTATTTGATCGTTTGCTGCCTTCACTATTATATCTCTCAAAGCTACCCATTCTTCGTCTACTGTATTTTTTCCCCCATTCTTGTCAATCATTCCCTAATGCTCTGCCTGAAACACTCTACAACCTCTGGTTCTGTCAGTTATCCAGTTCCCATATCCTTAAATTCCCACCTTTTTGCAGTTCTTTCAATTTTAAGCTACGGTTCATAACCAATAGATTGTAGTCAGTGTCCACATCGACCCCTGGAAATGTCTCACAATTTAAAACCTAGTTCCTAAGTCTCTGTCTTACTATTACATAAACTATCTGAATCCTTGTAGTATCTCCAGGCTTCTTCCATGTATACACCCTTCTTTTATGGTTCTTGGATCATGTGTTAGCTTAACTCCCTCCTAAGGCTTGCCACCTCCACTGACTTATTCTCAGTACCCCAAATGGGCGAGTCATAGAGGAACTAAGCCAACGAGAACACACATACTTTCCTCCCTCAACCCTAAAAAATGTGTTTTATCAAAGCCATGTCATGTTTGCATTTTCTTCTCTCTATCCCATATAGGGCAATCATAGAGCTTTTAAGCCATTAGAAACACACACACACACACACACACACACACACACACACACACACACTTACGTCTCCCAATCACAACCCAGAATATTACCCGACATTAATACAAAGCATCAGTCAGAGACCTCACTATGACAAGGATAATATCATTCTCACCTGATAAGAATATAACATCTGTGTCTCTGAAAACTAACTGTGCCTTGTGGAGGCGAGGAGAGCAGCAGGATGGTTTGTCAGCAGAACATACAGCTAGCTTTCTCAAGATCCATACACAGATCTTTCTATTGTAGCCCCGGTCTTTACTAGCCTCTAAACTAAAACATCTAAAACCAGTGCTGTAGTTAACCAACCGTTAGAACGAAACAATCATCAGTATGTATTACATATGGTTATTCATCCCCAAATAGCCTATCATTTAGTTCGATATTTTTACTCCACGCACAGTGCAATGGAACCACAAAAAGAATATTCATGTCTAGTTTATCGTGACATGTAGAGATCTGTTCTCTGACAGAGAAAATCTGGCACAGCTATCACGTTGGTAGTACCCATCTGCCTTGCAATATTCTGGGCTATAATTGCATACAAATGACGATTTTCTCATGTCTGCAGTTATAAGAGACAAAGCGTGCACATAATGTCGTTAATGGCCTAGGCTCCTTTAATTCCTGAATGTCAAACTGAACTGAATAAGAAATGGTGAAGGAAGTATTTATGTGGAAAGACTGAATATGTCTTTGTCAAAAGGAGGTTATACATAAAAAGACTGGTATTGCATTGAAGAGTTATTCATAAGTACTTCGTTTCTAAAAGGAGGTCCAACATAAAAAGACTTGCATTGCATTGTAAGGTTATTCATAAATACCTCCAGTTTTTCAGAAGATGACTGCATGTAAACTCCAGGATGTAAAGAAAAATGACACATATCAGTGGATAGAGAAACTCCCCAAGTCTCTATTTGTAATATGTACTGTGGTGTAGTTTGCAAAGGCAATCACTAGAAGGCAAGTGTATCAACACATGTAGATAAATCACCCAGTGCACGCTGTCACACTGAATTAATCATGACTGCAAACCAAAGAACAGGTTTCCAAAGCAGGCTGGTGTTGTAGTGACTTAGTGAATTGCACACACGCCCTTTTTGCGCCATATTGACATTTGTGTCACAAATGGTGGCCACATCGATGACCTGTAATATGCATTTGTACTTGAAGAAGTGCTCTATCCACTGGTATGTGCCTATTTTCTGTATGTTCACATGGTTCAAATGGTTCTGAGCACTATGGAACTTAACATCTGAGGTCATCAGTCCCCTAGAACTTAGAACTAATTAAACCTAACCAACCTAAGGACATCAAATACGAGGGTCACCCCAAAAGAAATGCACACTAATTTTGTAAAAATACAATTTTCATTCTGCATGTGTGAAAGTTTTACAGTGTGTAGATACATCCTTACCGCTTATTTCAAACTTAGTTCAACCTGTTCCCGTGAGTGGCGCCGTCATAGCATGTCTTACAGATGGCTGCTACATTTGACTTTCGTCAGAAGCAACGTACTGTCACTGAATTTCTATGTTGTGGAAACGAGACAGTCGGAAACATCCACAAGAGTTGAAAAGGACGTATGGAGATGCTACTGTCGCTCGCAGTATAGTTAGTCGGTGGGCAAGCAGGTTACGTGATGAAAGCAGGCACAGCAATATTGAGAATTGTCCTCGCAGCGGGATACCTCGTACTGCACACACTCCAGACAATGTGCAGAGAGATAACGAATTGGTGACTGCTGACCGACGCATTACAGTGAACGAATTGTGACGCTACGTTGGGGTAGGGGAAGGAAGTGTTTGCACAATACTGAAAGTGTGTTACTTATAAGAGATTTGTGAAAGGTGGGTTCCCAGGATGTTGACAGTGGCTCACAAAGGAACAAGAAGAACGGTATGCAGCGAACTTTTGGAACAGTACGAGAATGGTGGAGATGAATTTCTTGGAAGAATTGTAACAGGTGATTGAAACATGGCTCCATAATGTTTCACCAGACGAAGAGGCAATCAATGGAGTGACATCATGCAAATTTACCCAAGCAAAAACAATTGAAAACCACACCTGCTGGAAAAGTTATGGCTACGGTGTTTTTCGATTCCGAAGGACTCTTGCTTGTAGACATCATGCCAAGAGGAATCACCATAAATTCTGATGCATATGAGTCGACATTGAAGAATCTTCAAGCTCGACTGAGTCGTGTTCGACTACATCGGCAAAAACAGGATATTTTGCTGTTGCACCACAATGCACGGCCACATGTCAGTAAAAACAAAAAAAAAATAAAAAAAAATGGAAGCGATCACAAAACTCGGATGGACAACACTGAAACACCCGCCTTACAGTCCTTACCTGGCTCCGTGTGACTATCATCTCTTTGGGAAACTGAAAGACTCTCTTCGTAGAACAAGGTTTGAAGATGATGACTCCCTTGTGCACGCTGCCAAACAGTGGCTCCAACAGGTTGGTCCAGAATTTTACCGTGCGGGTATACAGGCGCTGGTTCCAAGATGGCGTAAGGCAGTTGAGAGGGAGTGTACGCTGATATGAAACTTCCTGGCAGATTAAGACTGTGTGCAGGACCGAGACTCGAACTCGGGACCTTTAACTTTCGCGGGCAAGTGCTCTACCACTGAGCTAACCAATTTTTAATGAAAATATTATTCGTAAAGGACGTATGTACACATTGTAAAACTTTCAAACATTTAGAATAAAAAAATGGATATAAAAAAATAGTGTGCATTTCTTTTGGAGTGACCCTCGTACATGCATGCCCGAGGCACGATTCGAACCTGCGACCGTAACGGTCGCGCGGTTCCAGACTGAAGCGCCTAGAGCCGCTCGGCCACACCGGGCGGCTTTCTGTATGTTTTGTAATACTTGTGACGTCCTTTTCAGAGATGCAGGATCTCATATTCACGTCCAGTCAGTTGTAGATGCTTCCGAGACGAGCTCTCCTCGAGGAGCAGGTGTCTGCTGTCGTGTCCACTCTGTGTGTGTGTGTCGCGCAGGAGAGACGCCTGCGGCGATGCAGCACGGCGGGGCAGCCGGCTGGTGGTCACGTGGCCCCGGTGTGGCCGGCGCGCTGTGGCGGCTGCTGGCCGCGTGTCTGCTGCCGCGGCTGCTGCTGCCGCTGCCGCTGCCGATGACCTCCAGGTGACGTCACTAGCCACCGGCCAGCCACGGCGTGAAGGGCCAGGCGGTGCCGCCGGGCGCGCAACCACCGACGGGTGCGACGGGGCGGTATGGGTGGGCTCAGACGAGAGACTGTGACCACGGACAGTACTTCGCAAGTGGTGAGAGAAGGAAATAGTTGAGGTGATGTGAGCACACATATGCATAAATATATATGACAATGTCGTTTTTGAAGTATAGAGATAATTCTATTTCAACATGTACTATATTTATAATGTGATGTTTGTAGAAAATAAAGAAAAATGTATTTCACGTTCCACACAAGCCCCTTTCCCTGAGACTTACAAATCAGAAATCCCTTGGCAATTGCCATGTTTGTAATGCCTTTTGGATGTTGATGGTCTTTCTTTACATGCCTGCTGAGAAACGTCGAGAGATATACTGCCTCAAGCAAGAAACTGTTCTTTAATTGTTTTCTTTACCCAAACATGTTTCACCACTTTCTTGCCATCTACAGTGGGATTTGTTTATAGAGCACTGTGAAAAACATCATGCCGGGGTAACACTAAAATTTCACCCTAATATTATTACACAGGATGTCCCAGGAGCAGCGATCAATATTCACCTATGTGACAGGAATTTTCATTCAAAACAAAAGACCTTATGCAAGCATGATTTCTGAGACAATACAAATTTGAATTACAATTTTCTTACCCATCCATCGTGTTTGACATTTTATTCTACCCAACCTAGCTCATTGTTTTAACCCCCTTTTTGGTCTAGATGCCTTTCTGTCCTAGGAATACTAATGGACCCAAAACTGAACGTTGTGGGACTCCCTTTGTGATATGATCCCAGTCAAAAAAATTTTCTGTGTCTAGAACGTTGTTTCAATTATTGTCCACATTCTTTTGCATTCTGTTTGTTAAGCATGTTTTAAACCAATACTGTGTTCCATAAATAACAATGTAAATGAATGTTCTTTGATTTTGTTCTATTCACACAACTGTGCAAATCAATAACCACGACACGTGCGTTACACCAAGTCATAGTACCAACAAGGTAAAAAAGCGTCCAGTATCAGAATACAGTTAACAACTGTCTCATCTCAGAAACCATTTGGAACGTCCAAATCAAGTTCCTTGCTTCAGATGAGCGTTCCAAATATATCCCTGAACGTTGACAATTCCGTGTGGGACACCGTTTACATATAAAGGACTGATAATATATCTCACATTTTTTGCATTGGTTTACTGGCACATTACAGAACACTGGTTACTGACACATTACAGAACAGAGACCTAAACACCTTGTGTCTAATGTGTGGCGAAAGTTAGGCATATACACAAGGTCTAATGGGTGTAAGTGCAAATACTTTCATGTGTGGTATCTCAATAGCTACACACATCAATGTGTTGCTTGTTTTTCCCATACGTCGAACAATCCTCCCATAAATACTTAGTCGTGACCCCAACAGTAAGTGGACTACATCTGTCAGTATAAATTAACCGTTCTGTTTCCAAATAGCGACACTTCATCACGTGACCTGCTTCCCAGGGGAACAAGAGCATTAATGCCTTTCTTGTGTCACACGGAGTACAACCAAAACAAGACACATTCGATTTGAAACAGCTATAACTGTTAGTCTGCAAATGATATAAATACTGACGTAATGTGGTTCAGTGTACTCTCCTCAGTCAACAGTAGTAAATATCTGCAATTATACCCAATACACTACCATTTGTAGACTTAGAGAAAGCTTTTGACAATGTTGACTGGAATACTCTCATTCAAATGCTGAATGTGTCAGGGGTAAAATACAGCGAGCGAATGGCTATTTACAATTTGTACAGTTGGCAATTATAAGAGTCGATTGGAATGAAAGGGAAGCAGTGGTTGGGAAGGGAGTGAGACAGGTTTGTAGCCTCTCGCCGATGTTATTCAATCTGTATATTGAGCAAGCAGTGAAGAAAACAAAAGAAAAATTCGGAGTAGGTGTTAAAATCATTGCAGAAGAAATAAAAACAATAAGGTTCACCGATGACATTGTAATTCTGCCACAGACAGCAACGGACTTGGAAGAGCAGTTGAACGAAATGGACAGTGTCTTGAAATGAGACACTTAAGGTAGTAGACGAGTTTTGCTATTTAGGGAGAAAAATAACTGATGATTGTCGAAGTAGAGAGGATATAAAATGTAGATTGGCAATGGCAAGGGAAGCGTTTGTGAATAAGAGAAATTTGTTAACATCGAGTATAGATTTAAGTGTCAGGAAGTCGTTTCTGAAAGTATTTGTATGGAGTGTGGCCATGTATGGAAGAGAAATGTGGACGATAAATAGTTTGGACAAGAAAGGAAAAGAAGCTTTCGAAATGTGGTGCTTCAGAAGAATGCTGAAGATTAGATGGGTAGATCACATAACTAATGAGGAGGTATTGAACAGAATTGGGGAGAAAAGGCACAACTTGACAAGAAGAAGGGATCGGTTGGTAGGCCATATTCTGAGGCATCAAGGGATCACCGATTTAGTACTGGAGGGCTGCGTGGAGGGTAAAAATCGTAGAGGAAGACCAAGAGATAAATACACTAAGCATATTCAGACGGATGTAGGTTACAGTAGATACTGGGAGATGAAGAGATGAAGGACAGAGTAGCACGGAGAGCTGCAGCAAACCAGTCTCTGGACTGAAGACCACAACAACAACAACCCATTACACCCTGTATATATGCTTCTCCATTGGCTTGTATCAACTGAACCTGGTGAGAGTTCTTTCTTCTTTAGAATCTCCACTACCTTTGATTCCTGGCCCATATTAATTACCACGCTTTGAATATGTGGAGCAATGTGTTTTATATTCTGTGAGGAGGAAGAGATTTTAGCAAGCCGCTAATGATCACCAAATGTGGACAGGTTCGCTGGCTGATCTATACGCTGCTACAGCCTGCGATACTTGACAATTAACCTCTCAGCAACTCGTCGCTGGCTTCGATAGATTACACTGGTGGTGGCAGATTCCTTCGAATGGAGATGCTCACGGTGCATTTTGGCTTCGTAACCTGTGAATAACTGCACGACTATGAGGCAGATTGTTCCATGCATAGGGGCACCAAGATTCAATTATCTTTCAAGCAGGCTGAAACTACATTTATTGCCCAAGTTTTCAACTGGAGTGTCTATTGTTTACAAAAGGTCTGGCACCAGTCGCAGGATCCCAGATAACTGTTACTAGTACATTCATCATACTGAAAAAGGAGCTAGCTAACCGTACACAACAACATATTATTTCCTCAATATCATGAGACAGTTGTTAACTATATTCTGATAGTGGACGCTTTTTTATCTTGTTGGGACTATGACTTTGTGTAACGCACGTGACATTGTCATTGGTTTTGCACACTTGTGCGAATAGAATAAAATTAAAGAACATTCAAACGCTGTTGCCAGAGCAGAAGAAGAGTAACAAGGAGGATTTATGTGCCAGAAGGTGTACTACATGCTGATAGTTTGACCAGGTGGTATGTGGAATTTCTGTTTGAAATATTAGAATAAGATAGTTAACCCGTGTCACTTTTTTCGAATTGTAGTGCTCTCTTGGAAAATTCCAGTCCACCAATTTACACAGTCCATCCATATTTATATGATCACCGCCTGTGCAGAAAACATTCCAGTCGTTATCGTAATGCAGAAACGGTAAGATTTGTCTGACGACGTCCAAAAGGGCGTGATCAGTGCCAAGAATGGACGCACTTCTTGAGAAAAAAATTTATAATAAAATACTCATTACTTATACAACTAGTAGCTGAGTGCAACACTTTATATCAACATTAAATTGAAGATTAAGACGAACATTTGCAGTAATGCCCTTGAGATACGTTATAAATTTAATACCACAAAGTTTCACTTATTCAGGACAACGGGTAAACTGATTGCTGATACTCTTTTAGAAACTTATTCTGAGATAATTCACAGCTTTCCATGACACACTAAGACCAAAACCAAACGGTAGTACACATCTCTCATCACAAATAATCTCAGTGTTTCTTACGTGGGTTTAAGACATTACTCTGAGACAAAAGGAGTGTTAATGAGGAGATTTTTATGAGTGTTTTACTGAATGTCATTACCAGGCAGCATTACCATTAGCAGAGTGTGCTGTTGTGTGGTATTCGTGTGCTGGCAAGGGGTGAATTTAGTGCTTGACGATGGTCATCCTGAACTGCGCCGTGTGTGTACTTGTAGTGGAAATGATTGATAGCCTTTGACTATACACTCCCCTATACAGTATTTTGGATATCCTATCATTACATATTGAGATGCATCTTTGTCTTCCCAACCTCTTGTTCTACCGTATTTGTATTTTACATTCCTGTCGTTTTACTGCCCAGCTCGGATTTCACCAATAACATTATTCCTTAGCATTTGTGATTGTCGCTCTGTTGTGAAGCTCTCCTACCCAAACTAAATAACTCACATGCCGAGAATACTGACTTCTAATAGCTTTCCAGAAAGTGGTTTAGTTTTGAGATATTTCTCTTGAAATCTACGCACATAAAGGCGTGTTGAGCCAAAAATCGACTTGTCACCCAGCTCTTCCATCGCGCGTTATTGCTGATACGGCAGTGTAAATCAACCTATCCGTTTTGAAAGTTCAATGTCGCTTGGAGGCTCTCATTAGATCCGGTGAGCTAATTTCACACGTCTTCTCCCCTGTCTATAGTTACATCTACCGACATACCCCGCAACCTACCTTACAGTTCACGGCAGAGGGTATCTTTCAGCGGTAATAAATATTTTCTTGCCTGTTTTACTAGCAAATAGAGCGTAGGAAAACAATTAGGTTTACGCTCAATACGAGACCAAATTTCTCTTCTCTTACATTGCAGGAAATACTGCAACCAATCACAAGCTTTTTAGAAACGATTTTATTGTTACGTTACTAGTTTCGGGCCTGAAGTAATCATCAGACGGTGACGTTGATTTCTTGAGGAGGACGAAGTGAAATAATCTATAAAGAACTTGTGGCCGGTTGCAGTATTTTCTTCAGTGTAGTTTACGAAAATACATTTGGCGTTCTCTAACCACAATGCATAATATAACTTCTTTTGCTTTCCTGGTCCTTACGCGATATTTACATTGGCGGCAGAAGAATCGTTCTGAGTCAGTTGCAAATGCAGGTTCTCTAAATTTCCTGAATAACTCTTCCCCTGCAGAGATTAATATTTGAATTCACAAAGCATTTCCGTAATACTCGAGTGTTTACCGTACCCACACCTAACAAATCTAGCAGCGTGCCTCAGAACTGCATTGATGTTTTACCTTTGACCTAAACTGATGGGGATTCTAAACACTCGAGCAATACTCAGTAATGGGTTACATGAATCTCCTACACTCAGTCTTCTTCATAGGTGAGTTACGTTTCCCTAGAGTTCTTCTAATAAACTGGACTGTTCTCCTTCCCTACTACTGACATTACGTGCTTGTTCTGTTTCATATCTCTTTGCAGTGTTACACATATGTTTAACCGAATAAATATTCTGTCATATTGTACCATCTCACAGCCACTCAACGACAACACTTTTCTGTACACCACTGTCATCGGCAGAATGTCGTAGACTGCTGCTCGTTCAGCCCGCCAATTCCAGGGCCTAGCGGGTATAAGTACTGACATTTCTATTCGTGACTGAGGACGGTGTGCTGAAGAACATTACATCAGTACTTCTGTCGTTTGCACAATCAGAATTCTAGGCACTGCAAGTCATGTAATTTTAGGCTGGGTAGTACCTCAAAGAGCATGCAATTAATACCTATTTCCCCTGGGGAGCAAGTTAGGCACTGGAGTGGGGACGTGTGGAAGCAAAACGATTAGTCTGTACTGATAAGCGTGGTCCACTTGGTGGTTCATTTATGGCCAAGCAGAAAACATCTCGTCATACAGTTTGTGAGAATGTGGAGCGGCGGACTAATAATAATAATAATAATCAGTCATAAGTAGTAAGAAGAAATATTTGAATACTTTTCGTCATCTTTTACGTGAGCCTGGAAACCATTTTTGTGGTCAGCCAGAAAGCGATGGAGAAGATACTGACCATAGTTCCCAGTCTGCAAGTCCACATTCTTGTCCAGCCAACTGAAAGAAATGTTTCTGCTCTCTATTTGCTCAACGGGATTAGGACTATGATTATAAATTAAGATTTCGAGTTCAAATCGACAGATGTATTTGGCAAATTTTCATACGCACAACATCGTAATATTCATTATGTTAATGCTGATAATAAATCTCTCTATCCTAAACAGCACTACGAGGAGTTCAGAGCGAACTCTACAGTAATTTCCTATGAAACTGTCTTCCGCCCTGACTTCTGATCATCAAAATAATTGATTACCACAAAAGTGGAAAATAATTATCACAGCCTACTATATGGATTTGTTAATCCTGCGGGCGACACACTGTTACTTCTGCGAAAATTAAGCGATCCAGAACGGTGTGCAGTCCTCCCGATTTCACTTCTTATTTTTACCTAAAACATGAGTTTAGTTGCGGTCTGGCTGTGATGTTATTCGAGGCATCGCGTACTGTGGCATTTGGCTGACGTTAATCTTACGGTGGCTGGATGCGAAGTGAAGTCTAATCTTGCCTCTCGATCTGTATTTATATACGGGCGCAGCGCTCATACACCTGCTGTTATCCGCTCTATACCCACGGTAGCGGCCTCCAAAAAGCTGCTTTCTCAGATCCATAATAAACACGTTTGTGTATTGATTTTGAATTTTTGTAATTTTTGTCCCCCCCATGAACCATGGACCTTGCCGTTGGTGGGGAGGCTTGCGTGCCTCAGCGATACAGATAGCCGTACCGTAGGTGCAACCACAACGGAGGGGTATCTGTTGAGAGGCCAGACAAACGTGTGGTTCCTGAAGAGGGGCAGCAGCCTTTTCAGTAGTTGCAAGGGCAACAGTCTGGATGATTGACTGATCTGGCCTTGTAACAATAACCAAAACGGCCTTGCTGTGCTGGTACTGCGAACTGCTGAAAGCAAGGGGAAACTACAGCCGTAATTTTTCCCGAGGGCACGCAGCTTTACTGAATGATTAAATGATGATGGCGTCCTCCTGGGTAAAATATTCCGGAGGTAAAATAGTCCCCCATTCGGATCTCCGGGAGGGGACTACTCAAGAGGATGTCGTTATCAGGAGAAAAAAAAAAACTGGCGTTCTACGGATCGGAGCGTGGAATGTCAGATCCATTAATCGGGCAGGTGGGTTAGAAAATTTAAAAAGGGAAATGGATAGGTTAAAGTTAGATATAGTGGGAATTAGTGAAGTTCGGTGGCAGGAGGAACAAGACTTCTGGTCAGGTGACTACAGGGTTATTAGTGAAGTTCGGTGGCAGGAGAAGCAAGACTTCTGGTCAGGTGAATACAGGGTTGTAAATACAAAGTCAAACAGGGGTAATGCAGGAGTAGGATTAATAATGAATAGGAAAATAGGTATGTGGGTAAGCTACTACAAACAGCATAGTGAACGCATTATTGTGGCCAAGATAGACACGAAGCCTACACCTACTACAGTAGTACAAGTTTATATGCCAACTAGCTCTGCAGATGACGAAAAAATTGAAGAAATGTATGATGAAAGAAAAGAAATTATTCGGATTATGAAGGGAGACGAAAATTTAATAGTCATGGGTGACTGGAATTCGAGTGTAGGAAAAGGGAGAGAAGGAAACATAGTAGGTGAATATGGATTGGGGCTAAGAAATGAAAGAGGAAGCCGCCTGGTAGAATTTTGCACAGAGCACAACATAATCGTAACTAACACTTGGCTTAAGAATCATGAAAGAAGGTTGTATACATGGAAGAACCCTGGAGATACTAAAAGGTATCAGATAGATTATATAATGGTAAGACAGAGATTTAGGAACCAAGTTTTAAATTGTAAGACATTTCCAGGGGCAGATGTGGACTCTGACCACAATCTATTGGTTATGACCTGTAGATTAAAACTGAAGAAACTGTAAAAAGGTGGGAATTTAAGGAGATGAGACCTGGATAAACTGATAGAACCAGAGGTTGTACAGAGTTTCAGGGAGAGCATAAGGGAACAATTGACAGGAATGGGGGAAAGAAATACAGTAGAAGAAGAATGGGTAGCTTTGAGGGAAGAAGTAGCGAAGGCAGCAGAGGATCAAGTAGGTAAAAAGACGAGGGCTAGTAGAAATCCTTGGGTAACGGAAGAAATATTGAATTTCATTGATGAAAGGAGAAAATATATAAATGCAGTAAATCAAGCAGGCAAAAAGGAATACAAACGTCTCAAAAATGAGATCGACAGGAAGTGCAAAATGGCTAAGCAGGGATGGCTAGAGGACAAATGTAAGGATGTAGAGGCTTATCTCACTAGGGGTAAGATAGATACTGCCTACAGGAAAATTAAAGAGATCTTTGGAGATAAGAGAACCACTTGCATGAATATCAAGAGCTCAGATGGAAACCCAGTTCTAAGCAAAGAAGGGAAAGCAGATAGGTGGGAGTATATAGAGGGTCTATTCAAGTGCGATGTACTTGAGGACAATATTATGGAAATGGAAGAGGATGTAGATGAAGATGAAATGGGAGATGTGATACTGCGTGAAGAGTTTGACAGAGCACTAAAAGACCTGTGTCGAAACAAGGCCCCCGGAGTAGACAACATTCCATTGGAACTATTGACGGCCTTGGGAGAGCCAGTCCTGACAAAACTCTACCATCTGGTGAGCAAGATGTATGAAACAAGCGAAATACCGTCAGACTTCAAGAAGAATATAATAATTCCAATGCCAAAGAAAGCAGGTGTTGACAGATGTGAAAATTACCGAACTATCAGTTTAATAAGTCACAGCTGCAAAATACTAACACGAATTCTTTACAGACGAATGGAAAAACTAGTAGAAGCCAACCTCGGGGAAGATCAGTTTGGATTCCGTAGAAACACTGGAACACGTGAGGCAAAACTGACCTTACGACTTATCTTAGAAGAAAGATTAAGGAAAGGCAAACCTACGTTTCTAGCATTTGTAGACATAGAGAAAGCATTTGACAATGTTGACTGGAATACTCTCTTTCAAAAATCTAAAGGTGGCAGGGGTAAAATACAGGGAGCGAAAGGCTATTTACAATTTGTACAGAAACCAGATGGCAGTTATAAGAGTCGTGGGACATGAAAGGGAAGCAGTGGTTGGGATAGGAGTAAGACAGGGTTGTAGCCTCTCCCCGATGTTGTTCAATCTGTATATTGAGCAAGCAGTAAAGGAAACAAAAGAAAAATTCGGAGTAGGTATTAAAATTCATGGAGAAGAAATAAAAAAGTTGAGGTTCGCCGATGACATTGTAATTCTGTCAGAGACAGCAAAGGATCTGGAAGAGCAGTTGAATGGAATGGACAGTGTCTTGAACGGAGGATATAAGATGAACTTCAACAAAAGCAAAACAAAGATAGTGGAATGTAGTCTAATTAAGTCGGGTGATGCTGACGGAATTAGATTAGGAAATGAGGCACTTAAAGTAGTAAAGGAGTTTTGCTATTTGGGGAGCAAAATAACTGATGATGGTAGAAGTAGAGAGGATATAAAATGTAGGCTGGCAATAGCAAGGAAAGCGTTTCTGAAGAAGAGAAATTTGTTAACATTCAGTATTGATTTAAGTGTCAGGAAGTCATTTCTGAAAGTATTCGTATGGAGTGTAGCCATGTATGGAAGTGAAACATGGACGATAAATAGTTGGGACAAGAAGAGAATAGAAGCTTTCGAAATGTGGTGCTACAGAAGAATGCTGAAGATTAGATGGGTAGATCACATAACTAATGAGGAAGTATTGAATAGGATTGGGGAGAAGAGAAGTTTGTGGCACAACTTGACCAGAAGAACGGATCGGTTGGTAGGACCTTTTCTGAGGCATCAAGGGATCACCAATTTAG
Source organism: Schistocerca piceifrons (assembly GCF_021461385.2). NCBI lineage: Eukaryota > Metazoa > Arthropoda > Insecta > Orthoptera > Acrididae > Schistocerca > Schistocerca piceifrons. The sequence goes on from NC_060138.1 coordinate 54,072,958, forward strand.
TATTGGAGGGCAGCGTGGAGGGTAAAAATCGTAGAGGGAGACCAAGAGATGAATACACTAAGCAGATTCAGAAGGATGTAGGTTGCAGTAGGTACTGGGAGATGAAAAAGCTTGCACAGGATAGAGTAGCATGGAGAGCTGCATCAAACCAGTCTCAGGACTGAAGACCACAACAACAACAACAGTAATTTTTGTATGAATGTAGTTAAGATGGCTATAGTCACAGAAAAAGTTTAATCTCCCCTGCATATAAATTTTGCCGTCTACAATTTTTAGAACGAAACTGACAGTAGAACATGACCTCTGAACTACAGCTTTAAGAGACCTTGTCTTAACTGTTAGTCCCATTCTGGCCTTGAAACTTATTATTGCTATTATGTCTAATAGGTTTTAACAAGTTGTGCAATCAGAACTTTCTAGCACTGATATAGCAGATACATAATTTACCACAAATAAGGACTTTTTGTTCCCAATTTATTTTTCAGCAAATTACTCGAGAACTGTTACAGGTAGCTCGATGGGGTTACATAATTAACGATGTATTCTCGGGTTATCAGCAGAGTGGTGGCGTCGTCTTGTCCAACGTTTCCATGAGTTTCTTCTGGCGAAGATGATGGGTACGAAATTCATTGAAACGTTGCGACAAGACGATGACACCACTCGGTTTAAAGCCGAGAAGAATTCATCTCTGGAATACGCTGAGAAAGACTGCAATCGCTGATACATAATTAGTGTTTTTATTCTAAAGTGAGGCTTCATACAAATTTTCATATTTCTAAGTCTAATATCTAGCGCCTTCAAATTTTGTTAAAAAACGAGGATTCTGACCTAAGTATTGCTTTAATCACGTTGAGATTAGTACCAGATAATTCTGACATACATCTGCACATTATGACCAATTTTTGGGTTCCTAGCTTTGTTATTTAGCGCCACTTACTTTTTTCTTAAAACTATGTATTTTGGGAAAAGTATTCATCTGATCAATCTGAGATTTGACAGTTTAAACATTAATATACTAAAGCACATGCTGATAAAGTTCGGAAAAGCAACTTTAACTTTTAACTCCATTCTCAAATTATGGTGCCATACTTTTGCGCTACGCACAGACGAGTTGTGGTAACGTGGCGGTACTAGCAGTGAACTGGGGCACGTCCCGGCACACTCGATCGCCTGTGTACCTCTCAAATGATACAACGCTTGTTTCGCCACAAGAAGGCTGTTCGACGAACGTAAGAAAACAACACCCTGATGCTTTACATATTGCGTACTACATACAATAATATCTACACTTACACATGTTACGTCCTGTGTATATAGGAAGCAGGAGTGATCATATCACACATCTTTGGGGCACTTGTGATGTTACCCCTGTCTCCGATATATACTCGCCGTAAAGGAAAACATGCAGCATTCTATTATTTAAGAAATCTTCGAGCCACTCACATATCTCTGAACTTATTCCAAGTGCACATATCTTCATTAACAGTCTGTAGTGAGGCACTGTGTCATACACTTTCCGGAGGTCTAGGAATACGGAACCTTCCTGACGGCCTTCATCCACGGTTCTCAGGATATCGTGCCAGTAAAGGACAAGCTGAGTTTCTCACGAGCGATTTGCGGACAGAAACTTTCCTGCCTCTGGGAAATTGATTAATTCGAACTTGAAATGTGCTCAAGAATTCTGCAGCAAACTGATAAAAAGTATAATTGCTTGTAACTTTGCGGTTCCGTTCTTTTACTCTTCTTATATGCAGGAAACACTGGCGCTTTCCTCTAGTCGCTGGAGGCGTAGAGCTGCGTGAAAGATTCGCTAATAACTGCAGGCTGAGTGAGGGGCGAGTGCCCAAGAGTGCTCTTTGAAAAACAGAATTGGGATTCCATCTGGACCTGGTGACTTATTTCTTTTCATCTCTCTCAGTTGCTTCTCAGCAGCATGGATACCTTTCTCTATGTCAGACGGTGGTATGTCAGTACGATCCTCTTGCGAGAATATTTTATTAAACGCGAAATTTAAAATTTCAGCATCGCATTTGACGTCTTCTATTGTCGCATGAGTATAGTCGGCGAGTGACGTGACAGAAGTCTTCGACCAACTTATTGATTTATGTAGGACCTTTCACTAAAGTTTTTCTAAAATACATTACGCATTTCACGAAACTAACACACCTGGGAAATGAAGAAGCCTGAAAACTCTATATACAAGCTGCAGGTAGCATTGAAAACAGAGATGGAGCATACAATGCAAGCAGACACCAGTACATCCTGGCAATGCCCTGAAATACCTGTTATGGAGGAAGCATGCAGGGCCGAAATGGTAGGTGCTAATTGGTTTTAAGCCTCTAGTTATAGAACATATGCTGGTTTTATGGAAATTTATAGATACAATAGCACATTTAAAACAATAACAAAAATGTCCTAACATTTACTGAATTTTCCGTCGGCGCTTTTCAGAACATGACAATAACGTTAAAGAGGAAAATTCCTCCTAATGTTCTGAAAAATTGTACTTATTTGCTCACGAACCGGCTTTCGGCTTCTCAGCCCATGTTCAGATGACAAATATGTGACGCAAAGACAGAGAAACGTGATGTGCGACTTACAGAGATATTATTTGTACAGGAAACGCAAAAGTGACAAAGTATTTATATAGGACACATATGAAACCAATTACAATAATTATATATACTAAAAGAAGGAGGGGATAACCAAAGAAAGTTTTTATGTGGAGATGCATGTAGCGAATGATGAGGAATAAAAAGAATTTACCGTTTGACACTAATATTTGAAAAGAAAACATAGTTTAACAAGACAGGAAATGGAAACTGAGTCTGATCGTTCAGTACTTGGCTGTCATTGTTTGGCATGTGTTTGCTGATTTCCATTACTTACCTTCTGCTTTTCTTGACAGAATGTAAGAGTACACATGCTCATCTTATGTATGGTTCTCTGCTAGAAGACGATCAGTAAAGGTAGAATCTTTCTTCTTTAATTGCGGGCGTCTCTCATGTTCAAGTGAACTTATGGATGGTTCTCTGCTAGAAGATGATCAGCAAAGGTCGAATCATTCTTCTTTAATTGCCAGCTTCTCTCATGTTCACGTCAACATGAGAGAAGGTGGCGAATAGACAAGAAAGAATCGAAGTCTGCTGATCATCTTCTGGCAGAGAACCATCCAATGATGTAGAATCTGAAGTTTTACATTCTGTCAAAAAGCAGAAAGTTTACCGTACTTGAAATAATGGTAATCAACAAACACCTGACACAGAATGGCAGCCAATTATTAAACGATCAGACTGTTTCCATATTCGTTCCAGGACTTCCATTTACTGTGTTGTTAAAGTGAGTTTTCGTTCCAAATACTAGATTCAAACTGTAAATTCATTTTATTTCTCGCCATTCGATTTATGTATCTCCACATAAAAACTTTCTTTGTCCACCACCTTTTTAGTTAATGTAATCACTGTAACATATTTCTTATATATCCGTTATAACCACTTTGTCATATTTGCATTTTCTGTACAAATAATATCTGAGTAAGTTGCACATCAAATTTATCTGTTTTTGTGACATTCAGTCGTCAGCTGAAGATGAGTCGAGAAGCCGAAAGCCGGTTCGTGAGAAAATAAATACGATTTTGTTTTCCTCTTTAATATTAAAAATGTCCTAACTTAAATTGATTCTGATTTCGAAATTTTTTAAGAAGCTCTATGATGAATCTATCGAAAAAGCATACCAATTCTTGTGGGTATGTTTATTGTATGTATTTAGAAGCCTAGGATTTTTTTCGCACGTAGGGCTGCATTTAAATGTATTTCTGGAGAGGTACATTTTATCAATTATATTTAGTTGTAGACTGTTCAGAAAACTTCTCCTGTTAATCATGAAACACAATTTTGCATACTTTAACTTCAAACGCAATTTATTTCACATTCGGATCAACAAATGGCAGATGTTTTTTTATTTTATAATAATTTACTAATGGTTGCAGTAATTAATACCAAATACAGACCTATATGAGAACCTACAAAGGTAGAATGTGTTACAAAGAATGCAAATTTATCAGCAGTCGAAAGGTTATTAGAAAATTATACTGCTTAGAAGGGAAACTTACCATCCTATCCCCCTCAGATTTAGTGGTAGAATTGCCCACTTGATAGCCCGTCACAGCTGTACACAGATGAAACATGAAACAGGAAGAAGGTGTACTGAACAATGAAAATGAAGATGTGCATCATCGAGCGAACTGTAAGAACCACGGCGTCTTAATTTTGTGGTCACGGTGTTGGAATACGTAGATGGAGATCCTTGATCAAATATGTGAGATGTTATGCGATCTCCGGCCTGATCTCAATGTTCATCGAATTAACTTTTGATGGTGATGCAGTCTTACCACATAGCTCATATTCAGTAAACAATGTGTAGTATGATAACTGCTAAGACTACAGAAGGAGAACAGACACGTCAGTTACCGGACAGAAAGTTTATAATGTCATGAAAAAAAAAATGGAAGGCAAGAGAAATGCGAACATGGTTCTCCTTCGTAGTCCAACACGGTGAACACCCAACCTCAACGCTGTTATTCCGGCAGCGCGCTCGATGCTGCAATCCAAAGCTTGGACAGATCACTGTTTCTATTTTGCTTTTATTTTCACAGTTCCGTATACCTTCTTCCTGTTTCGTGCTGTGTTCAGTTTTTGATAGGCTACCCAATGTGTCATTTTACCACTAAATGTGAGAGGGATGTGATGGGTAGTTTCCCTTGCTAGCAAAGCCAGTTTCCAGTAATTCTCCTAGCAGGATTGGAAATGTATTTGAAAAATAAATATGACTAAGCTTGTATTATCGATTTCGCATTTCTGTGTAACAGAACGTGACGTGAAATGAAGCTACTGCTATTGCAGCCACTGGCATATTAACAATTCATAATTAGTGTATAAATTAATTTCTTTCTGTAAAAGATTTTGTGACACAGGAGTTTAACTTTCTGAACAGTACTGATCTTACAGATATCTTATTTCACAAGCACGCATATGTACGAACTGGGGAAATTAAAGGGGCTTAACCACATCCCAGCTTCTCGGCAAGTATTGATTATTTTTAACCGTCGTGAAACCTTAGCAGTCTCAGTGGCAGATAGAGTCATCGTGAGGGGCAGAAATATACGTACGAATCATTTTACTGGCATAAATTACTGCATCATAAGTGTAGAAAACACTATGACATAACAGAACATTTTACGGTGTCTGGAAAGTAGTTACACACGCACACAGTTTATCGGTTCTCTTTCGTCTCTCTCTCTCTCTCGATCTCTCTCTCTACTTCTTAATTTTTTTCCAACAATGCGAAGGAATGAAAATTTCTTACATTTACTCCGCACAACAAGGAATCATGTGTCGAACTGTTTCATATTATTTTCTCCCAAAATCCTTAGTAAACTCTCATAAGACTAAGATCATCATTACATACATTTAGCATGTAAGCAGCGATTGCTCTTCACGCATATTTAGCTTCACCCAATAACATTCTTCCCGAAAAGGTGCGATTTGTGTTTAGGAGTTTCGTTAGTTATGGAATAATTAAAAAGTAGCACCGCACATTGAAGCTATGATACTGGGAGATAGCAGATAGTGGCACTAAAAGTTTTCGTCTATATTTTGTTACTCACAAGTTTGACGTGTATGGCAAGCAATAATAAGAATCTCTACCACTGAAATGCTTACGTAATTGTGTAATGTATTGTGTTTATAATTTAGTTATACAAAAGTAACTCTGAATTGGAGAAATGGAAAAATATTTCAGAAATGTCTGACACAACCCTGAGTGCAATGTATCTTCACATGTTATTTACAGAAGTTCAATGTGGCTAGCTTTTCTACACGAGAAATACTCCATCTGTAAACAGTTTTCAGCCAAACGCTTTGAAACAAGACTAAATGTATGGTGTAAATTGCTTGCGTTATCCATTGCCACAGTTATTCGACTTTCCGTGCAAGTTTTTTTTAACTTACCTCCTATATACAAATCCATTGGGGTTAAATCAGATGATCGTGGTGGACAGAATATTTTTCCACCAATCGAATCCAATTCGGCACATTTCTAAGGAGATATGCAATAACTTTACGATTATAATGTGGTGGTGAGCCACATAGCTGAAAAATAAATTCTCTCTTCGTATACTGTTGTAACCGGGGCTTTAGACACTATTCAAGCACGTGCAGGTACAATATTCTAGTCACAGTCGACTCGGCAAAAAGAAAGTTCCTTTAATCTAGTTACAGCTTACACAGCATAAATCATTTACCATGGTCGCGTCCCGTACATGTTCGATTACATGATGTGGTTTCTGCTCACCCCATATCCTAACATTATGCCGATTCACTTTGCTCCAGGCATGGAACGTGGCTTCGTCACTGAACACAGTTATTAAGAAAATCATCTTCAGTCAGCAATGTGTTAAACATTTCTACACAAAACTCTACTCGTTTTTCATTGTTACTTTCTCTTAAAGGTTGCAACGGTTTCAATTTCTACGGTTTGAATACAGGCGTTTCCTTAATGTCTTCAACACTGTAAAAGTAGACATACTTGATTCGAAGGTGGTACGTCTCGTTGATTTACCAGGACCTCTGATGCAAGACTGCCAAACTTCTTCAAACCTTCCGAAATTGATATAGTGTCCTATGTGACACACGGCCTGTTTCGGTGAATCGATTGTACCGGTTAATAACTGTTTGTTTGTGAGGTGCTGTCTTGCCATATTTTGTTCTTAATTCTTTCTGAACTGTAGTAGCGGATTTGTATTCCTTTTGTTCTGTATTTTCATTCGAATCCTGAGGATGCTCGTAATTCAGCCTGCATGAGCTATCCTGCCTCCTTCCTCTGTTCGAGTACTAATCCTGAGGATGCTCGTAATTCAGCCTGCATGAGCTATCCTGCCTCCTTCCTCTGTTCGAGTACTATAGTCGTTGTGTTCGCGCTGTATATTTTGCACAATTTTACATTTCTTACGTTTGAGTTAAGACGCTTATTAGAATGAGCAAGTACGGGGAGAAGAATAAAGTCGCAATACGCACTTGCAAATCGATGTACTATTTCGTCGCCCCTCTGTCTGCTACACTTCTTCTTGTGAGAGGTAGTCAGGTTTTTATTTTGAAATATGTACGACGAAATGATGTAGATGTTGTAGGTAAAATGGTCTTCACATCAATTTTTAATAAATGATATGAATTATACTCCTCCAAACCACCACAAATTACTTAGTTTCAGAAGTACAAACTTATCAGTTCTTAGTGCCATAACTCAACAACCTCACAGCTCAACACAGCCAAGTGACCAGCGGTACAAAATCTCACACAGTCGGTCACAGATGCTGCACTTCCATATCGATTTTTTACATCCAGAGAAACTTACATATGGTTAACTGTTCGCGTACAAAATTCCTTTATGTTAGTTTTCAAAACCGTCACGGAAACATAAAAGGTGACAATTATTTAAACATATTTGAAAAAAAACCTAAACTAGTTACATACTACTGTGTGCACACACTTAATTCGACATGTAAACTTCACTACTGATATTCAGATTTACTTTACAACATGTTTGATACACCTGCCATCATTGGCGATGATGTGTCGCAAACGAATAGCGAAATTCTGCATGTCCCGCCGAAGTGTCGGAACATCGACGCTGTCGATGACCTCCTGAATGGCTGTTTTCAGCTCAGCGATGGTTCTGTGGTTATTGCTGTACGCATTGTGTTTCATGTAGCCCCACAAAAAGGAGTCGCATGTGTTCAGATCCAGAGAATTGGGGGCCTATCGAGGTCCATGCCAGTGGCCTCTGTGTACCCCAGTGCCAAAATGTAGTCCCCACATTGCTCCTCCAGGACATCAAAGGCTCTCCTGATTCGATGTGGTCGATCTCCGTCTTGCAAGAACCATCTTTTGTCGCAATCAGAGTCATTTCGGATAATGGTGATGAAATCAACTTGAAAAACTTTAACGTTGTGTTCGGTAGTCAATGTGCCGCCAAGAAATATCGGACTGTTTATTCCGTGATTGGACATTGCTCACCACACAGTCACGTGTTGAGGGTGAAGAGACTTCTTGATCGCGAAACGCCGGTTCTCGGTTTCCAAAGTGCTCCAGTTTTGATAATTGACGAACCCATCCAAATGAAAGTGGGGTTCATCGCTTAAACCAAATCACTCAAGGGCATAAGAATTCCCAATATACCCAGATGCCAACCGTGCAGCGTGAACGTCTAAAGCAAACCGTTCTGAAGTTATGACGATTTTATTTCATATAGTTCAATAATTTTCACCCTTTATGTCAGTAATCTCAGCGGCAACTATATTAAGTACATAGAACATATTAAAATAATTATGTTAACTGAAGGATAACGATTTTTCTGTTAAATTTGTGTTTTCTCTTCACAAATATATGACCATTTTAATTATGTTACCAAAAATAATATAAGATGAAAATTACAATTTTTATACTATTAGATCGCATTGCAAATTTAGCTTTGAATATGTTGTAAAAGAATGTGCACTGACCATTTTCACTACAATAAGACATAAGCAGAAATCATGGGCAGTGATTAAACATTTAAAGTGTGAAAATGGAATAACAGGTGATGGGTTAAGTATTTTACCTAATTTCTACATATTTACCCATACTCCTTCCTTTATTTGTTTATTTTTAATTTGTTTACTACAAAGCCCTTGCCATCCAGATTCCGACCACGAGATGTAACAGGGGCATATTACTACCACAATATTTTCATGCAAATAATGAGTCATCCATTTATACATATTTGGTTTAAATTGCCCTGGGCGTTCTTGAATTATGCTTTTATGTTATCGATTTTCATTGTCACCCTCGGCCATAGCACTGTATTGGCTGTCTACTGCGTCAGTAATTTTTCCATTTATTACATGATGCGTGAGCCAAGTTTGGGAGAGATTGCTTCATGCGTTACATAAATGTTAAGACACAGTCTTTATGGGCCGCCCCCAGCCCTCTCTCAGGACCTCACCCATAGTGGCTGAATGTTCTTGAGACTGTTTCAAAATCAGGTATGTGATCCTAATATCGATAGTTAACGATTACCCCCAAGTGTAATATTTTTATGGAAATAATTAGTCATTGCATAAAGAAATTTGATTGATACTGCTGAAGAGCTTTCTCGGTTAAGTTTCGATGTAATCCACGTTCCCCCCCCCCCCCCCCACCTAATGAGTGGTGCTTCGTTCTTATACAGACAGAAACCTTTACAGGCATGCGTACAACTCATCAGACGTCCATCGTTATCGGATGAATGGTATGGAATGCATAAAAGAGAAACAAATAAATATTCATTTATAATATTATGTATGTCAGTTTACTTAGGGTACGTTTTTTTGTAAACCACATGTCTTACTAATAACTTTTTTGACAGTGAAGATTAACTTAGTTATCTTGCATTTACGACTTTGATAATGAACATTAAACATAGTGAGGTAGAGAAAGTCAGTACATACCTTTCTTGCTGTGGTAAGTATTTTGATGTTTAAAATATCTCTGCGCCGTTCCAATGAACAACAATATACGAAGAAATAGTTGTAGTACGGAGATGCTCATACCGATGTATCCTCATGTACTGTTTCAACGTTAATAAACAGCAGTCAACAATCTCCACAACCGATTCTTCTAACTGGTTAGGAATATTTTAACTTTCTGCGATATCACGCCAGAACTATACGTAACAGAGTACTGTCAACAACTAAAAAATTAATCGCCTGCGCCAACAAGTGATGATCGAAGGGTTCTCTGTGTTAAGAAGAACTCTACCGATATCAGTCACAGAATACTGTGCTCTATTTTGACTGGATCAGAGGTGGGATTCCATCTACATGTAGGTCAGGAGCCTGGAGATGGTGTAACGTGACGCTGAAATTGGTTGCACAAATAAAATAAAACTCGAAATTTAGACGGATATAGGTGTTTTGTTTTGATCACAGCCGTGGTCCCACGACGACCTTACAGAGACCTCTCACCTGGTGTTTTATGCCATCGATTTAAGATCATGGACGCAGACGCACTGAAACAGAGGTATGTAAGTGCTCATACTGTGCTGTGCCCATTCCGATTATACCTGCAGAACTGTGTTGTTGTAGACCGTTGGAGAATATACACCGCAGTTCCATAGTGCTACATCGCAACAATCATTTCATTATGTGTCATAACAGCTTCATTGCCTCCCCCAGCACTTTTGTGTTGTTTAAGTGCTGATAATACAATTACATTACACATTACGAACTTGTCTAGTCCAGTCAGCTTGATCAACTGGGAAGCTTGGATGGCGGCCACTGCAAATGCTGTCAAGATGGCATATTCTATCTGAGACTGTATGACCGCTCAGTTTCGAGATCAGAACGTAGGAAGAGTCTAACCACAAATATTTCATCATTATTTTCGAACCGTCAGTAAACATTTTAATCGCATTTAACCACTGCTTTGCATGGTAGTACTGAAAAGGGAGCGCAGGGATGCTGCACGAACTGTGTAGCTGAGGAAGTGGATTTTATAAATGATGCTTAGGCAGGTGAAGAGGTTAGTACGTTAGTATACCCATTATTAAGCATCAGAGAGGTTATTATTGCAAGGGAGAAACGATAATTTGTCGTAGACGCTCTTGAAACTCAATTTCGGATTCTCCATAAAATAAATGTTCTGTCTCCGAAATGCAGCCCATTATTGCCAGTGGATACATTTCGTTCATCGCTGAACATATCATATACAGAAATAAATAGCTGCGCGTGTGTATGTCTCTGCTAAAAATGTCATTGGAAGTCTACGTTCATTTATGAGCATGAGTTCATGTCACATTACGTGGTTTACAGAACATCCGTTTCCCATTTACCTGTGTCTTCCTCACACGAATGATTTAATAAACATATCTGGTTAATATGAATAACTCCATTAAATCTAGAAAGAAGCCTACACGAAAATTTTCCTTCCATTTCCATCATAACGGCCCTGAAGAGACACATTTACGAGTATATCGCATTCTGTGTTTACCTTTTGTAGGAAATAATGCTGAACCTCCACCCCGCGTCTAGGAATGCTTAATGTGATCGTAAGACTTCTATCGCTTACTCCTCCCGTTCACCAAAATTCTAATCAATTAAATTTAATACCGTTTTTCGAATCCGTTCCACATTTGATACCCTTTGTACACTTAATTTCAGTGTTCAGTTATTTTCCTGCAAAATATGAACTACACATCATAGCTGACACTTCGTATTGTTTTTTTATAGTAGCCTCTCGGGTCAAAAAAGCACACCGGTCTTAGTGCTGAATGTTCCTAAACCAATATCAACTCCTATATAATGCATTCTTCCATGGTTTACGTAGCCTTGTTTTAAGCTGGTCAAATCTTCCTTGCTGCCGAATATTCGTAATCTTATATCAGTTCCCATATAGCGCTTTCCTGTAAGGTTTAGGTAGCATTCCCCTGAGCTGAGCTGCACGTGTATACAATTTCTTTCCTACATCTCTGCAGATTTAGGATTGGAGACGCAGCCGTCTTACGTCTCCTTTCCTCTACAGTCCTAGCTCGATCTGCAGACAAAATGGTCTGCTTTGCCTATGCGGAATTCGAATTCTATGATAAAATACTAGCGTACTCATAAATCCCAAAAATGTGCTTAATGTTCATAAGTTTTTCCAAGGTTTAAGAAGGCGTACAGAAAATAGAGACGTATCAATGGATCCATGGATAGAGCACCTCTCAAAGTTCTGATCGCACGTACAGGTGCTCCAATGGGGCCGTTTATCACGTAGCAAATGTCAACAGGTACGTGCGACGTCCGTGCATACACAGATTTCTAAAGCCTATCAACAGAGGCAAAATAGTTCGATGCGGTAGTAAGCAGCGAATCATATGTTTACCACACCGCCAACTATGCAACAACACGTAGTACGAATCGCAAGATGGAGAGCTACTCCATCCACTAACGGGTTTTATTCTCCTGTAAGTATTGTAGTCTTCGCGCGGTCGCCTTCCAAAACTCCAGAGGATTCTAAAAGTACCCTCTGTTTTCCAGTGTTACTTGCCCGGGAACGTTAATGCCATTTTGGGGAAGAAGGTACACTAGAATTGTTTTCGACAAATGGTAGCTTCGTACGCCGTTGCTCCATTTTAGTTTGTTCTTTCAGCGGACGATGGAGCTGATTTCCCGTATAATTATTACTGATACGGGCCGCCCCCGGTAGCTGAATGGTCAGCGTGAGGGACCGTCAATCCATTGGGCCCGAGTTCGATTCCCGGCTGGGTCGGAAAATTTTCTCCGCCCAGGGACTGGGTGTTATGCTGTCCTCATCATTATCCTATCAACCTCATCGATTGCAGGTCGCCGAAGTGGCGTCAAAATGAAAGACCACCACCCGGCGAACGGTCTGCCCGACCGGGAGCCAAAGCCGTACAATTAAATAAATAAATAAAAACAATATAGACCTTTATTGGATTACGTTTAGTTCCATGAGAAGTCTCTGATGTTATTTCAAAATAATTTCCTAAATTCTTGTCGGCTTACAAGGGGACTTCATAGATCGACACTCTTCGATTTTCTCCATAGACACGGTATGTGGAGATTAGAGCATAAACATATTATCAGAGTCGTTTCGTAACAGTAAAGGCACTGGTTAGACTCTCATCAGCGTCAACTATTTTTATGTTCCTTAAATTTAAAGTTGATTACTAGATATGTTAATTACAAAGTACTGAATTATAAATTTAAAAAATTACACAATTTTATTTTTAATTGCTAACTACATGAAAAAGAACTAAAATTTCATATAAACGTGTGAAATGCCTTATTGTTAAATGAAAAAGGTTACATACTACTAACTCCAGAAAAAAAGTATTTTTTTATGGTCCCGTTCCTCAATCCTTGTAGGGTCGCTTCGTTACTCCACAATGGGTCAACGCATCAAATTACAATTTTTGACACATACTGAAATCTATGTCCCCTTGGCGGTATAAGGAATAGAAGCTTCTAAGTTAATGCAATAAAAAGATACGGCCATTTGTGTCATATTTTAATGCTCGCAAACTCACTCATAAAAATCTATAGGCTACTTCCCGTCGGCCTTGAATCATGGAAATTGGGAAAATTGAAGTTTACAGTCCAAACAAAGTAAAATTCGGAAAACTATAAATTTGTAATTATATCGCACAAGAAAAGATATTTCGTTTTTCCTTTGCCATCCGACATCAAACCTGAAACTAAAACTTAGTAGTTCTGCATTCTGGCTGACTGGGTCGTAAATGTCCAACAAGCAACGACTTTAACGCTCATATGACCTGCTCCTGAATTAACTCATCATCAGATATGAAGGACCGATTGCTGCTTGCAGATTTGGCGTTTCAGGTTATAAATGAAACAAACAATCTCATCTAGTCACCAAACGTTAGTTTTATGTTCAACGTGAAACACCATATATTCGTGCAGTAATCGCTCCTGAATATATAATGATGGATAAATTCCGAAATGCGACATGTGGGCAATAAAGAGATACCTTGCCTGCTGTTTGAGTTTTACTACTGCGACCCTCCCAGTCTGAAAGCAGAACTGTTCGTAATAATAGTCACTTGCCCCCGCCATGATATTATGTTACATTTGTATTATTGAAATTAAACTTTCTGGGGAATCTTGATATCCCCAGGACCGATATCTTCCCAGTTTTTTGGAGTTTCTCGATTCCCGGAATGGATGAACTGTTTACATATGTAATTAAGTTTGTAGGAAATCCTCAGCACGCGATTCCTACTCGCACCTGGCCAATTTCTTCTATTAACGTTTTGCATTTTTATCATTTTTTAATTTATTGTGAATATGTACATTTTAATGTGGTAAATAATCAAAAACGAAACTTATTACTACTAGAAGTTTATGATTCAATTATTATTAGTAAATATTCTTTTCTGTTCACAAATATGGAATGTACATCAAAGGAGGAAACGATTTTGCTAAAGAGGTGCGAGCCAGTGACGTTAACATTTCAGAAGATTCACACTCTACAAGCAGCTGTCGCCTATCTTAATGATTTATAAGTGTATGTAAGAGTTCTTACTGCTACAGACCCTTTTAACTAATATTTATTAGCATGAAATGATTTGGCAACAGCCGTCCGCGGTGGTCTAGCGGTTCTAGGCGCTCAGTCCGGAGCCGAACGACTGCTACGGTCGCAGGCTCGAATACTGCCTCGGGCATAGATGTGTGTGATGTCCTTAGGTTAGTTCGGTTTAAGAAGTTCTAAGTTCTAGGGGACTGATGACCTCAGATGTTAAGTCCCATAGTGCTCAGAGCCATTTGAACCATTTAGCCATTTGGCAACATGCTACAATGTTGCTGTAATATCAGATTTACTTAGCGTTAGCTGGTATGTTTTACGTATCTGCTAGTACCAGTGCTGGGTGTAGAACACCTCACAATAGTCTTCTAAATACGTAGCAACTCTACACATTTTACACTGACATGCAGTTTCACTTCGTTTTCCTCTTGATTAATGCACAACACATCTTTTTGTGATATTCTGTTGTTTCTCTGTTGGAGGTATATGCGTTGGGAAATGAACCCATGGTTTGTCGTGAGGTGTCACCGAGATGGTACCCGCGAAGAGAGTACTCGAGTACGCGTGTACTCTCTAGCTGTTGCTACAAACCCACCTCGTCATCATTACTAAAGCCATTTACCACGTGACACCCTATATCTGTGCTACGTTTCAGAATGCATTGGCACCTACCTATTAGCTAGGAACTCAACTCCATGTATTCCAATAGTGAAGCACTAATTTGTGAGCAGAGTTTGCCATTCAGTTTAAATGCCGCAGCAGTTTCAAGCGCCTACAGCCTGTCTTTTTATACGGCTGGGTTAATTGAAAATGAGACGAATTTCGTTTGATGACTGTACCAGGGGGGGTATGCGCTGTAATTTAACCATTTTTCAAGGATGTATATTTGTCTCACACAGAGCGCAGTAATAAGCAGATTGCATCATTTAAAACTTTCGCATTCAAATGTTTGCATATAAAATGTTTGAATTTCACTACATAACCTCACGGGCACACCCAGAAAATAAGCTATATAAGACGTCCGCACTTTTATAAATCTGGTTTACAAGTGTAAGTAAAACGCAACATCCTATGGTTTGAAGACACATACTGTATCACAGAAGAAGTTATGATACATGTAAACGAATTAGTGAACGCAGTTTCCCTGTAACATGAGTGGATGCTAATGGAGAGTAACATACTTACGTTATCAGTGGTACAGAAATTTAAGAGGCTAAGCATCAATAAACCAAACACAGTCCAATACCAAAATCATCTCTAGTATTTCAGGAAAGGTGAATGTGTTCCAGCAGCTCAACGTATAGTCGGTGACAGTATACTCAGTTTATGAACCACACTTTGTGATTACAACAGTGAAATACCAAACACTGAAAATACACACATTTGTAGACTCACGTCCAGTGCTTCTCCAAGTCGCATGAGCGTCATGGCCAACCTACTTTTAAGTACAGTAAGTACACGCAGAGAAAGGGAAAACGAAATGTTTATAATAGGGGATCTGTGATACCACAGATCATATCTACGATATGAAATATCAGCAAAGAATTACATTATTCTATTATATAATACAGTATCATAATTTGGGGTAACTCGCCATACCCTGCAAAAGGTTTACTAAAAGTAATGTATGGTGTAAATTCAAGAACATCATCTAGGGACCTGTTCAAGGAAATATATGTTCAAACCATTGCCTCCCATTATATTTATTTCTTAATGAAATTTCTTGCAAATAATAGAGCTCTTTTTCCAACCAATAGCCCAATCCATAGTGTCAATAAGGAATAAGAACCATCTACATAAAGACCTAAAATCGCTTACCTTGATCCATAGAAGTGGGTCCAATGTTCAGAGACATACATTTTCTAGACATTGCCAGCAACGATTAAAAATTTGGTTTCAGATAAAGCACAATTTAAACAGGGTCTGAAAGATAGCTTGGTAAGCAACTCCTTCTACTCTATCGATGAATATTTGAACAGGGGCTGTTAGACCAGCTTAAGTAAAAATATGTGTTACATTTCAGTTTTGGCAGTACTTGGTCACAACAAACAAGATTAGGTATTTCAAGTATAATAAATTTATTAAAAGTGCACAACTGTGTTTCATTCTGACAGTCTGTTAATTCTGTATCAGCAGTCCCAGTGTACTGTAACGTATTCACATATCTTGACATTATTCTGACAAATGGTCGGGGAATTGAGTATAATGTACAGCTGTTCCATGTTCTTTATTTTACAATTTCTGACGTGTCCCACACCCACGAGAATCATCTCATTTTAGCGGCCATGGAACGAGAACTGACTCTAATCTAAGCTAACCCAAAAATGCATCATTTATCAGAGACGACGGCTGCGTTTTCCAACATGGGATCATGTAACGGAGATGGAACAAAGGTATTTCCAATGCACTTATTTATGAAGTCAATGACCAGAGATGTTGAAATGAGAGATCATTTTAAATCGCGCGTCATATTATTAATTCACATACTACGTAAGCAGAGCAACAGATAATCTATTAGCGCCAGACAAACACATATTTGCAAACATTTTATGAACCAAGTTCTACACCCGACGCCAAACGTTCAATACGCTGAATTGAATGGAAGAGTGGCTGTATGACTCCTAGGATTAAAGATTAAACTAGGGCTCTGTGTCAACCCTCATAGTTGCTGATCTCGTAATACACAGAATTACCGACAGCACGTGGAATACAATTCTACTCCTGGCTGCATGCGCTACGTAAATCGATGAAAATTTCATCATGAAACACAAATATCTCTCGAAAGCATATTCTTAATAATATGAATATTTATATATGTGTTTGGAGAGAGAGACAGAGAGAGAGAGAGAGAAGAGAGAGAGAGAGAGAGAGAGGGAGAGAGAGATATATTGATTATTGATTGGGATTTTTTACTTTTAGTCGTAACTGGTACCAGAATTTTGGTTGATGCCTCCTTGAATGAACAGCTTCTGCACCAGTTGTTGACGTATTGCAATTTGGAGGAAGTTATTGTTCTTTAAGGTTTAAAATACGACTCTGTTAGTTATTTGGCCGTATTGTGGATAGCTTTGAGCCAAAGTTTTCGTAGCTTTTCATACCTAAGGGACCACTGTTGTAAGTAAATAAGTTCAAACAGCAATCTGCTTTTCGTGAGAAAAGGAGATTGCTTGGCACACAAACTTCCTTCAAACTACACGTCCTGCTACATCAAAATTGGTCAGTGGAGTTCAGCACCATACTATTGTACAAGAACGTAATCCACTTACTGTAATTAAGAAATTATGAGAGGTTGTTTCTTATTGAATGACAACTGTAGAGAATTCATTTTTTTCCTGTAGTTTAGTGAACTTTGTACACTTACAATTCTGTCGTTTGATACACCGCGACGACAATGAAGTTCACCTCCTTTTCCAAAAACATGATATCTCTATTCTTCACTTCCAGAAAATTTGTATACGTAAATGTTTGGCAACTCTTACACATACTTCACTCGGTTTTATTACTAAAATATCAATTTTCACTAAATGTAACAATACGTTGTGAGCGACGGCCTAGCAACACGTCCTCTTTCCACAAGATACAGACTAACAGTCTTTTTTTTGAAATAAAAGCCAATTTTCTTTTTTTTTAGAGTCCATACTCAAAGATTCACAACTACTATCGTTGCGGGGATTGCGCGCTAAAGAGTTTGTTGCTGTCCAGCTGCTCTTCACTTCACTTCAAGTACTTTTCGAATAAAATTTACATTTACGGTATTTACATACATTAATGACCTTCTTAGAATAAAATCAGGCACAAATTAGTTTAAAAAAAGCAGTGGGGCACACACAACATTAAAAGCTCAACGAAATCACTCTGAAGATTGGCACTGCCTAACCATGAGCTCATATGATACGTCACCTTACCTTGGTAAATACGGCGATTCGCTGCATTCAGACCGGCACATCTCACCTGCAGGCAGACAAGCACACAAAACAACATATTCAAACACAAACCACAGTCCCTCACTCGACTGGTAGCGATGTCCTTGCTCCCTGAACCGGAAACCAAACACACGACTTCTTGTAAGCATCAAAGAGTGCATACGCTAACCAAACGGTTACCAGTCGATTCGTCGTACAGACTCTCATCTTTGCGATACTTCAGCAATAGCTGATTCGCTAAGTAAAGCAATAATGCAATTTAAAATTTTAAGTGGCTATTCAACAAGTAATTTTGAATCTCATTATGATTTAGAATAATGTACACTGGTTTCCAAAATCTAAGGATGGAAGTAACTTTCACATGAAGTGTAACTGCCAAATAAGTAACATACGTCGATGAAACTTGGACCACACATAGACAGAACTGCTACAGTATTGTACAGATGGTGAGATAAATACACAATGAGACGAACATAAATGACACTTTTATTCAAAGACACTAATGACATTGAAGACACCGCCAACCCATCATGGTCCCTTCCTCATTAAGAAAAGGAGGGCTATAATTCTTAATGCGGTGTACCATCACCACGGACGGCAGCAGATGCTTAGCAACGTGCTACCACACTGGATAGAAGGTTTCTGGGGAGTTCCTGTGGTACGATGCTTCATTTCTCCGTCACCGCCGTTGGTAACATTTGGATTGTCTGTGATGCATGCGGACGTGCTGCACTAAATCTCATCAAAGTATCCTACACGTGGTGGACGGAATTTAAATCGGTAGAACGGGCAGACCATAGCATTCGCCGACATGAGTAACAGAAGCAGATTGCCTCGTAGTAGTGGAACAACTGAAACCATTTAATAAAAGCAAGACTTCCGATCCACACTGTATATCAACGACGTTCGTTTCCGAATATGCTGATGCAATAGCTCCATACTTAACAGTCATATATAACCGCTAGCTCGACGAAAGATCCGTACCCAAAACACTGAAATGTTGCTCAAATCACATCAATATTCAAGAAATGTAGTAGGAGTAATCCAATAAATTACAGGCCCATATCATTAACGTCAATCTGCAGCATGTACGGACATTATGAATTACCTCGAAGAGAACGATCTATTCACATAGCCGACAAGGATTTAGCGAACATTATTCTTGTGAAACACAACTAGCTCCTTACACAAACGAAGTGTTGAGTGCTATTGACAAGAGATTTCAATTTGATTCCGTATTTCTAGATTTCCAGAAGGCTTTTGGCACTGTACTACACAAGCGGATAGTAGTGAAATTGAGTGCTTACGGAGTATTGTCTAAGTTCGTAGTGATTGGTGGAAAGTCATCGAGTGAAAGAAAAACGATTTCTTGCGTTTCCCAAGGTAGTGTTAAAGCCCTGTGCTCTTCCTTATCTATACAAACGATTTCATAGACAATTTGTGCAGTCGTCTTAGGTTGTTTGCAGATGACGCTGTCGTTTATCGTCTAGCACACTCATCAGAAGATCAAAACAAATTGCAAAAACGATTTAGAAAACATATCTGTGTGACTCGAAAATTGACCCTAAATAATGAAAAATCTGAGGTCATATCTGAGGTCATCCACATGAGTGCTAAACGTAATCCGGTAAAACTTCAGTTAAACGAGAAATCAGTGAGATATTAAGGCCGTAAATTAAACAGAATATCTAGGAATTACAATTACGAACAACAACACTTAGAAAATGTAACGGATCTACTGAAGAGAATGAATGCCTACACTAAACTTGTGCGTCCTTACCTGGAGTACCGCTGCGCGGTGTGGGGCCTTACCAGATAGGATTAACGGAGTACACCGAAAAAGTTCAAAGAAGAGCAGCACGTTTTGTATCATGGCGAAATAGGAAAGAGAGTGTCACTCATATGATACAGGATTTGAGGCGATCATCATTAAAGAAAGGCATTTTGTTTGAAACGGAATATTCTCACGACATTTCTGTCACCAACTTTCTCCTCCGAACGCGAAAATATTTTGGCGACGTCAAGTTACGTAGGAAGAAACGATCATCAAAATAAAATAAGGGAAATTAGATCTCTTACAGAAAGATACAGCTGTTCGTTCTTTTTGCACACTGTTCGAAATGGGAATAATAGAGAATTATTGTGAAAGTGGTTCGATGAACCCTCTGCCTGGCATTTAAGTGTGTTTTGCGGAGTATCCATGGACATGTAGGATATCCTTTCGGTTGAAGAATTCTCTACTTGTGCTGCTCGATGCCGTCGTGCATTTTCGCCCATGGAAATGAAATGAGGTCCGAATGCACCC
This sequence comes from Schistocerca piceifrons, assembly GCF_021461385.2. Lineage (NCBI taxonomy): Eukaryota > Metazoa > Arthropoda > Insecta > Orthoptera > Acrididae > Schistocerca > Schistocerca piceifrons. The sequence continues at coordinate 54,093,306 of NC_060138.1, forward strand.
CTGAAAAGCGCGCACCTGGACGATACACTGTGTTAACACTGACCGCAGACTGTAGAGTGTACACAGATTTTGAGCTTAGTATGCCTAGGCCACACTTGCCTCGCCATATAGTAACACATGAACCACTTAAACGAATCTGTTCGCCAATGTTCCTGGGTGAATTATGTGTTCCAACCTGTCGGCAAATGAGGGTACGTCCAGAATTTTTGAAAATCATAGTTTTGTTGGTCCAGGTATTATGACGCCGGGAGTCATTATCTATCATGCCCCTGCTGAACTGCGTAACTTTCAACATGATAACCTCACCGGTCAACGTTATTGTGCAACTGTACTCTTTCCCCATTTCGTGCCTTTTCAGGAATAAATTCGGCATCTTCATTTTTATGTACGACAACGAGTGACCGATAGAACAGAACAGGTGGAGAGGCTTTAGGAACGATAAGATGCTCCGCGACTAGACTGCCCTGCTTTGTGCCCCTACTTCCATCCCATTGAGCTTGCGTGAGGTACGTTGGAAAGCTATAGTGCAATGCGTCCACATACAGCGACGGCCTTCTAGCAGTTGACAACCGCACTAGTGGAGGAATGGAACAGTCTGCCATAATTACCAGCCGTGTGATCGGCATGGGAGCACGTTATGAAGCACGCATTGGCGTCCATTAACACCACACGCCCCATCATGAACTACGTTACGCTTTTTGTAGTATCCAGGACACCGTAATGAATCACGATACTTCAGTGGAATTACTGCCTTTGAATAAAATTGTCATTAGTCTTTGTCTTATTGCGAAGTTTCATCGATCTAAGGTACTTGCCAGTGGCACTTTATACGAAAGTAAGTCTGAACACCAGTGCACATGTAACTGTAATGAAACTCATCATGACAGCATACCCCGAAACGCACCATGATAATAAATGTTAGACAAAAGTTTCTGAAGTAAAAAAAACATTTCGTCAATTTGTAACACAGCCGCTGACTTCAACCAATTACATACAACAGACATAAATTTGAGGTATGTCCACATACTTTGCACTTAACAGCTCTCGAATACATTATAATTTTACACCGGTTTCTTTCCACGCATTGTTGAAGCGATGTCCAGGCACTGACCTTGAAATCTTACCATTATGAAGAAAACTTAAGATGCCCAGTAAGTAAAGTCCCCCAACTTATCTAATAAATACGCCTGCTAAACATAGTTTCATTCTCGTGTTGAGAAAAAAAAGAGTAGTAATAAAAGAGAGGCACAGCGAATTTTATCTCCTATCGTGGTAGGATGTATATTTCCGTTTTTCATAGTTGGAAAGGAAATTAAATTAGAAGTTGCACATTTAGGGCAGAAAATTCAGCTCAAAGTGTCTGTAAACGTTTGTGATTTGAGAGACATTTCTGCTGAAATTTGAAGTTTCTTAGTACTTCGCACAAATAAGGAATGCCGTTTCTGCTTTAGAAATATCTCTAGGGGAATATTTCCGGGAGCGCAAGTGTGTTGTTTCATGAAAGTGCTGGTTCGGCCACAAGGGGGGTGTCACTGGCAGTTAATTACTCCAATAAGGGCTTCTATTTAGTTTTCAGCAGCCATGTCCAATTTAAATGCAAATTAGAATTTGTGAAGTGGCATAGTCGCCTTGATGGAAAGGTTTATAATGTAGACGAGAGAAATTAATCTAGACAAAGAAGCTTTGCATCCATCTGACGAATATCAGAGGATTCACAGGCAAACGATAAGGCTATTCATGATAAGTGGATGCGTTTGGGAAGCAGTTTGGTTCGCTCGCAGTAAATTTATTTATCTTCCCCTCTTTCATCTACATCTACATCTATACTCCGCGAGCCACCTTACGGTGTGTGGCGGAGGGTACTTATTGTACCACTATCTGATCCCCCCTTCCCTGTTCCATTCACGAATTGTGCGTGGGAAGAACGACTGCTTGTAAGTCTCCGTATTTGCTCTAATTTCTCGGATCTTTTCGTTGTGATCATTACGCGAGATATATGTGGGCGGTAGTAATATGTTGCCCATCTCTTCCCGGAATGTGCTCTCTCGTAATTTCGATAATAAACCTCTCCGTATTGCGTAACGCCTTTCTTGAAGTGTCCGCCACTGGAGCTTGTTCAGCATCTCCGTAACGCTCTCGCGCTGACTAAATGTCCCCGTGACGAATCGCGCTGCTTTTCGCTGGATCATGCCTATCTCTTCTATTAATCCAACCTGGTAAGGGTCCCATACTGATGAGCAATACTCAAGAATCGGACGAACAAGCGTTTTGTAAGCTACTTCTTTCGTCGATGAGTCACATTTTCTTAGAATTCTTCCTATGAATCTCAACCTGGCGCCTGCTTTTCCCACTATTTGTTTTATGTGATCATTCCACTTCAGATCGCTCCGGATAGTAACTCCTAAGTATTTTACGGTCGTTACCGCTTCCAATGATTTACCACCTATGGCATAATCGTACTGGAATGGATTTCTGCCCCTATGTATGCGCATTATATTACATTTATCTACGTTTAGGGAAAGCTGCCAGCTGTCGCACCATGCATTAATCCTCTGCAGGTCCTCCTGGAGTACGTACGAGTCTTCTGATGTTGCTACTTTCTTGTAGACAACCGTGTCATCTGCAAATAGCCTCACGGAGCTACCGATGTTGTCAACTAAGTCATTTATGTATATTGTAAACAATAAAGGTCCTATCACGCTTCCCTGCGGTACTCCCGAAATTACCTCTACATCTGCAGATTTTGAACCGTTAAGAATGACATGTTGTGTTCTTTCTTCTAGGAAATCCTGAATCCAATCACAAACCTGGTCCGATATTCCGTAAGCTCGTATTTTTTTCACTAAACGTAAGTGCGGAACCGTATCAAATGCCTTCCTGAAGTCCAGGAATACGGCATCAATCTGCTCGCCAGTGTCTACGGCACTGTGAATTTCTTGGGCAAATAGGGCGAGCTGAGTTTCACATGATCTCTGTTTGCGGAATCCATGTTGGTTATGATGAAGGAGATTTGTATTATCTAAGAACGTCATAATACGAGAACACAAAACATGTTCCATTATTCAACAACAGATTGACGTAAGCGAAATAGGCCTATAATTATTCGCATCTGATTTATGACCCTTCTTGAAAATGGGAACGACCTGCGCTTTCTTCCAGTCGCTAGGTACTTTACGTTCTTCCACTAATGTTTCTCATCTTATGTTTCTTTATTCCAGTCTTTGAGCACAATATGAATTCTTTAGACGATGACCGGTTTCAGTCCGTAATGACCATCCTCAGATATTTTTTAAACCATGTCCCAAAGTGATAAGGCCATAATGACTGTGTGGACGATGTGTCCTATTCTACACCTTATTTTAGATCTATATGACGATGCTATGCTGATTATATTTATATGTTTTGACGATGCCATTATGGCCTTATCACTTTAGGACACGATGTAAGAAAGATCTGAGGATGGTCATTACGGACTGAAACCGGTCATCGTGTAAAGAAATGATGTTGTGATCAAAGACTGGAATAAAAATCATTTAACATTTGACAGGATTGGATCACTGTTTGTATACGTGACCATGTCGCAGTTGGTTTCTGATCTAATTTTTTTATGGTAAGCCACATTCAAGGTTTGATCAACTAAGACTTAGGCTTATTTTTTCCTGTAGCTTCCGTCATCGTTTCCTGTATGTACCATGAAAATTCGGAAAGAACAGGTTTTTATGTGTAATATCCACAGGAGGCAGCACTCTCGTCTCCGCAGGTTGGTAGTAACGCTCTATTTTGTAGACCCTCTTTGCATTTCGCATACTAAACAGCGGAGGTGACGCAGGAGGAGAAGTACGTGGCTATAAAATTATGTGTTCGTTTAAACCAGGCAGTCACTTAAAGTTACGAAGAGCTGCAACAAGCGGATTGTGAATGGATAATACCCCATGCAACTGTGTTTAGGTGTTTCCAGGACTTCAAAAATGGGCTACTTTTCTGTGTTAAATAAGGTGGACCTGGTGTTTCGGCTACTGGTGTGACTGAAGTCAACAATAACACAGCTGCTGTGATGGTCCGTGAGGATCGGCGGATTACAGTGCGTAATGTCAGTAAAGTGTATTTAAGATTATGGATAAACGTCGCCGTATGCCCGTTGGGTTCCACGTCTGTTGACTCCCTATCAAAGGGCTGTACGAATAGACACAAGACGTGAGATGCTACATCTCTTTGCCGATGGGGGGGGGGGGGGGGGGGACGCGTCTCTGCAATCGATTATCACTGGTGATGAGTCATAGGTGCATCGTTATGATCCTGAAAGAAATCGAGGCAGCACAGTGTGGAGATCACCAGGTTGTCCAACACCAAAAATGCGAAAGTTGTTTCATCTGAAGGGAAATTGTCAGCGATCACATTTTTTGGCTGTCCTGGAATTATTATACAGCATGGAATTCTCTCTCACACTACTGTTACGGGAGCATGCTACACGTCAGTATTGGCTAAATTGAGGAAGCACGTTGGAAGGAAACCATCAGAACTTCCTTTGACTAATTGGCGACTTCATCAGGACAATGGGCGGCATCACTTTGCAAATCAGGTCATCCAGTCTGTGGCTCAATTCAACATTGATACTTCGTGGCAGGTTAAAATTGTGTGCCGGCCGAGACACGAAATCGGGATCTTTGCCTTTCGCGGGCAAGTCCTCTGCCAACTGAGCTACCCAAACACGACTCACGTCCCGTCCTGACAGCTTTATTTCTGCCAGTACCTCGTCTCCTACCTTCCAAACTTGACAGAAGCTCTCCTGCGAACCCATTAACTATGTACCCCATTCGCCTTATAGACCCCATCTCGTACCCTGCGTTTTGTTTTTTATTCCCATTACTAAAGGCAAGGATGAACGTCAACAAAAGCAAGACAACTCTGATGGTATGTAATCGAATCTGATATTTCTATGGGAATTAGATTAGGAAAAGAGACACTTAAAGCAGTAGGTGAGTTTTGCTGTTTGGCCACAAAATGACATGATGACTGAAGCAGATAGCATATAAAATGAAGACTTCCTATGGCCGGAAAAGTGTTTCTGAAGAAGAGAAATTTGTTAACATCGAATATAGACTTAAACGTTGTTGTTGTGGTCTTCAGTCCTGAGACTGGTTTGATACAGCTCTCCATGCAAGCTTCTTCATCTCCCAGTACCTACTGCAACCTGCATCCTTATGAATCTGCTTAGTGTATTCATCTCTTGGTATCCCTCTACAATTCTTACGCTCCACGACGCCCTCCAATGCTAAATTGGTGATCCCTTGATGCCTCAGAACATTTCCTACCAACCGGTCCCTCCTTCTTGTCAAGTTGTGCCACAAACTCCTCTTCTCCCCAATTCAATACCTTCTCATTACTTATGTGATCTACCCATCTAAACTTCAGCATTCTTCTGTAGCACCACATTTCGAAAGCTTCTATTCTCTTCCTGTCTAAACTATTTATCGTCCATGTTCCACTTCCATACATGGCTACACTCCATACGAATACTTTCAGAAACGACTTCCTGGCGCTTAAATCTATACTCGATGTTAACAAATTTCTCTTCTACAGAAACACTTTCCTTGCCATTGCCAGTCTACATTTTATATCTTCTCTACTTCGACCATCATCGGTTATTTTGCTCCCCAAATAGCAAAACTCCTCTACTACTTTCCTAATCTAATTCCCTCAGCATCACCCAACTTAATTCTACCACATTCCATTATCCTCGTTTTGCTTTTATTGATGTTCATCTTATATCCCCCTTTCAAGACACTGTCCATTCCGTTCAACTGCTCTTCTCCACGGATTTTAATTCCTACTCCGAATTTTTCTTTCGTTTTCTTTATTGCTTGCACTATATATGGATTGAATAATATTGGGAAGAGGCTACAACACTGTCTCACTCCCTTCCCAACCACTGCTTCCCTTTCATGCCCCTCGACCCTTATAAATTCCATCTACTCGTAGTTTCTGTACAAATTGTAAATAGCCTTTTGCACCCTGTATTTTACCCTTGCCACCTTTAGAATTTGAAAGAGAGTATTCCAATCAACATTGTCAAAAGCTTTCTCTAAGTCTACAAATGCTAGAAACGTAGGTTTGCCTTTCCTTAATCTTTCTTCTAAGATAAGTCGTAAGGTCAGTATTGCCTTACGTGTTCCAATTATTCTATGGAATCCAAACTGATCTTCCCCGAGGTCGGCTTCTACCAGTTTTTCCATTCGTCTGTGAGGAATTCGTGTTAGTATTTTGCAGCTGTGACCTATTAAACTGATAGTTCGGTAATTTTCACATCTGTCAACGCCTGCTTTCTTCGGGATTGGAATTATTATATTCTTCTTGAAGTCTGAGGGTATTTCACCTGTCTCATGCATCTTGCTCACCAGATGGTATAGTTTTGTCAGGACTTGCTCTCCCAAGGCCGTCAGTAGTTCTAATGGAATGTTGTCTACTCCTGGGGCCGTGTTTCGACTTAGGTCTTTCAGTGCTCTGTCAAACTCTTCACGCAGTATCGTATCTCCCATTTCATCTTCATCTACATTCTCTTCCATTTCCATAATATTATTCTCAGGTACATCGCCCTTGTATAGACCCTCGATATATTTCTTCCACCATCCTGCTTTCCCTTCTTTGGTTAGAACTGGGTTTCCATCTAAGCTCTTGATATTCATGCAAGTGGTTCTCTTTTCTCTAAAGGTCTCTTTAATTTTCCTGTAGGCAGTATCTATCTTACCCCTAGTGAGAGAAGCCTCTACATTCTCACATTTGTCCTCTAGCAATTCCTGCTTAGCCATTTTGCTCTTCCTGTCGATCTCATTTTTGAGACATTTGCATTCCGTATTGACTGCTTGATTTACTGCATTTTTATATTTTCTCCTTCTTCCAATTAAATTCAATATTTCTTCTGTTACCCAAGGATTTCTACTAGCCCTTGCCTTTTTACCTACTTGATCCTCTGCTGCCTTCACTACTTCATTCCCTTCCTTAAGCGTTAGTAAATGATTTCTGAGTGCAGCCACATATAAAAGTAAATCACGCATGATAAGCAGTGTTGACAAAAGAGAACAGAATCGTTTGAAATACGGTGCTAGTGAAGCAAACTGAACATTAAGTTGGTAGATTTTGTAACTAACTAGGAGTTACTGAATAGAATTGTGGAGGACAGAAAATTGTATCAAATTGACTAAAAGAAGGGAGCAGTTGAACGACACATTCTGAGGTATCAAGGGATCACAAATATAATATTGGAGGGTTATGCGTGTGTGTGTGTGTGTGTGTGTGTGTGTGTGTGTGTGTGTGTGTGTGTGTGTGTGGGAGGAGATGGGGGGGGGTAATTGTTAGGGGAGACCAAGAGATGACAACAGTAAACAGATTGAAAGGCCTGTAAGTTTCAATAGCTATTCGGTGACAACGATGCTTGCACAGGATAGAGTAGCATGGGCAGCTGCATTTAACCAGTCTTCTGACTGAAGATGGGCGCCCGGGGTGGCCGAGCTGTCTGCAACCGCCAGACCGCTACGGTCGCAGGCTCGAATCCTGCCTCGGGCATGGATGTGTGTGATGTCCTTAGGTTAGTTAGGATTATGTAGTTCTTAGTTATAGGGGACTAATGACCTCAGAAGTTAAGTCCCATAGTGCTCAGAGACATTTGAAGTTTTTACTGGTGCCCATAACAATAAAGGCTAAGTTTCGGGCATTCAACCCGAAAACTGTGAAGCAGTGGAAATGAAAAGTGGCCAGGGACTGGCAGAGACGGTATAAAGTTGTATTCAAGTGGTAAGAGAGGAATTTGAAGAAAGTTGCTATAAACATTGGAAAGGAGTAATAAATATCCGTGAAAAATAATCTGCATCAGTCTTTGTTGATCAGCTCTCATACATCGAAGTGTCAGTGTCGTAACTCTAGAATGAGACAATAAGCTAAACTAAACTCCGTCCGCACAGGCCATTAAGGCCCAACGGTACCGACCGGCCGCCGTGTCATCCTCAGACCACAGGCGTCACTGGATGGGGATATAGAGGGGTATGTGGTCAGCACACCGCTCTCCCTGCCGTATGTCAGTTTACTAGACCGGAGCCGCTACTTCTCAATCAAGTAGCTCCTCAGTTTGCCTCGTAAGGGCTGAGTGCATCCCACTTGCCAACAGCGCTCTGAGGACTGGATGGTTATCCATCCAAGTGCTATCCCAGTCCGACAGCGCTTCTGTAATCTGACGGGAATCGGTGTTACCACTGCGACAAGGCAGTTCGCAGAATGAGACAACAGATATACTTATTACTGAGATGCAGTTGTCAAGAGCTCTGACCACGAAAAATTCACAAATTGCTCTATGCTTCGGATATAGAAGATTGTGCGGTTAACAGTGGATTTACTAACACTAGAACCAGCAGTGCTATTACTTCAGGGATAGTTGAAGGATGAACACGTGTAAGCTACAGACTTACGTTACAACCATAACTTATATATCTGAAGATACAAAGATCCACACAATTGTCAAGCTGTTTATCGCGTTATGAAATTCGTAGTGTCCAAAAATGGCACCTCCAATGATTTCCCTTTCTTCTCTCCGTCTGCTTTCTCTGGCACTAGAGAATTCATCCTTGTACTCGGTTGGTCAACTTCAACTGTACACATCAGACCGCCACGTAATTTGAGTGCATTGTTTTGCAACATTTTGTTAATTATACCGTTTTCATGCCCATTGACGTTTCGGTGTTATTTGTAATAGTTCCAATCACTGTCAGGGAGTTATTCCATTAGGTCCCTTTGATGACAAATCCTAGACTTTATCGTTGTATGGGCTGTGTGCCACTGTAACAGTCTTTCTCGTAACACGTAAAAGTGATGACCACTGGGTTTGGCACATAAACCAATTTAATCCTATCAACTGGAAAAAATAACGTTTTATCTGTGATTACCTCTTTGTGACATTCCGTCTTAAATCACTGGGGTTAGAAGAAAGTAAACTCACACAGCTGGCGAACAGTGTATATTCGTTGTGTAGGGCAGATGGTGAGTGCCTCAGCCCGGTAGTACAATAGTAATTCCTGTTTGGAGGCCAAGGCATGGGACTGTTCGTCTAAAACCACATCAACATACATGAATCAACTGACTTAGCAGAAACTCTTTACTTAAAGCTAAATACCCACGACTAACACACAATCACATACATTCTCTACATCTATATACATAATCCACATACCGTCGTGTGGTGCATGGCGGAAGGCGTCCTGTACCACTACTAGTGCCTGCTTCACTCGCAATTAGAGCGAAGGGAAAACGATTGTCTCAGGGCCCGTGTAAGAAACCCCAAATTCTCGCACCTCATGTGGTGTGACAAGAAGGTTCAGACACTTACACCATGGCATACGGCTAAGTTGACAGGCATGTCGATACTATACCGATATGATGAACATATATGATGACCTATGCTGAGTAACATTAGAGTAAGATATAGTGTTTGTTACTGGGATGTTTGAATTGTATACTCAATGTTCTGCTTGTACTCTGCTTCATATCGAGGAAAGGAGTCATAACTTAGCTGGCAGAATCTTCGACGACGACGCCTAAGACCGTGAGCTAGCCGCTTTTTCCCTCAGCGCGAAGACCGTCGGACGAGAGAAGATCCTGTCGGCACCTGTTACAGTCTTTGACTTAAATCAAATTAATAAAGGAAATTATTTTTTGAAATATGTTGTAATAATGGAGCGCTATGTCGGAAACGAACAAATGACATGATTATGATCAGATCTTTTTTAAAGTTGTTACTGAGAACATCTGTGTCTGTGTATAACTTCTGATGTGAAAATATACTTACGTGGATAACTGCGAAAATTGATGTTTTCCTCAGTCACGAAAGTTGATATGTTGGAATATGATAAAGACGTGTATAAATGTTTTTTTAGTCTGTCGTCATAACGTGATGATTAATTTGAGGACCGAATTTCACTGAAGTATTTTGGAAGGTCATTAAATATTAAAGTGGCCCACCCGGTTAGCCTCGCGGTTTAACGCACTGGTTTCCAGGCGGGAAGGCGTGTCAGTCCCCGGCACGAATCCGCCCGGCGGATTAGTGTCGGGGTCCGATGTACCGGCCAGTCTGTGGGTGGTTTTTAAGGAGGTTCTCCATCTCCTCGGCGAATGCGGGCTGGTTCCCCATATTCCGCCTCAGTTACCTTATGTCCGCGATTGTTGCGCAAACACTTCTCCACGTTCGCGTACACAATAGTTACTCTACCACGCATACATTAGGGTTACACTCGTCTGGTGTGAGACGTTCCCGGGGAGTTCCACTGGGGGTCGAACCGCACAATTACCCAGGATTCCGTGTAGGGCGGCGGTGGGGTGAGTGGACTGCTGTAGCCTGTTGTAGGGCTGTGAACCACTGAGGGCTATGGCGGGGACGGAGCCTCTCCCTCGTTTCTAGCTCCCCAGTTCCATACAAAACAAAACAAAACAATACAAATATTAAAGTAAGGTACCGATCGATACTCTGAGAGTTTCAAGCAGAGATATTAGGAAACTGGTGCAATTAGAGAAAAGCCAAGGAGTCTTATGACTGTCTGATCAGCAAAAAACGGATTCTTCGTCTCTTTCATCTTCCGAAATCGCAAAAAGATAATCAAAACAATCGTTCGAGTTAATTCAATTATTGTAGCGACACTCCTCTGGAAAAGGGGTCTGTTAAGGTCAAGATTTAGTACTTTCCACATATGATCGATAGTTTTCGTTGCTATAGCAGTGGTGTTGTAAATTATTTAAAAAGGAGCGTGGTGCTGCACTTACCTTTATAGTCCTTGCACGAGACGTACATTTGTGGCAGTAGAATCGTTCAGCACTCGGCCTCAGTTCTCGGTTCTCTAAATTTGCATAACGGTGACTTGCTTAAGGAGCATCGTCTTCCCTCCAGGGATTCCGATTTGAGTTAGCGAAGCACCTCCGTAATACTTGCTTGCTGATCAAAACTGTCGGTACGAAATATAGATGCGCGCCTCTGTATTGCTTTGGTTTCTTCCATTAATCCGACCTGGTGGCGATTCAAACACTCGAACAGTACTCAAGAATGAATCACGCTAGTGCTCTGTACGCCTTCTCCCTTATGGATGAGGTACACTTTCCCAAAATTCTCCCAATAAAACGATCTCGAGCATTTCTCTCCTTACTACCAACCTGACCTGCTCATTCCACTTCATATCGCTTTGGAGTCTTACACCTAAGTATTTAATTAAATTGAATGTGCCAAGTTAATAGGAATTTTGTTAAGCCATCGTGTATATTCTTTCGTACGATGGTTATTCGGAAAGAAAGGAACGATTGGTCGCTAAATAGAAAATACCGTGAAAATCTGATGAAGCTTTGCACGGATGCGTTGGGCACTGTGTCTATTACGCCTGTCGATCGTATCGTGTCGCTATTTTCAGTTCAGAGCTCACAGTGAGAACGTAAAGATAGCTACAAAATTAGCGTCTCCCGCCAAGTACGAGGGCCTGGCGAAAGATTTCGCCTGAAGCTATCCAGTCCACATAACATAAGTGTCATGAAGTTCGCTCTACACTACAATTCTCGGCCGCACTCTGCAGGGGCAATGAATCCTGCAGCGTTTTCGATTGGAAATGTTTGATCACCCACAATACAGCCCGTAATTGGCAACCCCTGAGGCTTATCTCTGCTCAAATGAACCGCTGGCTATTAATACAATATTGCGACACAGACAAAGAGCTTCATTCCAGAGAAGAAAATTGTCGAAAACCACTGGCGGCTGTCTTAGGTAACGAGGGAACAGGGAAGTTGGTACAACGCTACGACAGATGTCTAAGACTGAGTGGCGACTGTGTATAGAAGTAGCTGTTAAGTATAGCTAACCGTTGCATATAAAACAGTTTTGATTTTCACTGTGGTTTCCATTTCACGACCTATTGTTCCTCACCTTACGAATAGTCCTCGTATATTCCTACAGTCACTCACACACCACAGCATCATCAGCAAACAGCTGTAAACTGCTCAGAATACTCGCCATCGAGGTCCAAGCACTGAGTTCCATTACTTAATAAGTCTTCAAGCCACTCACCTTTCTGAAAACCTAAAACGTATGTTAGAGCCTTCGTCCACAGTCTCAGTGGGGCACTGTATCAAAAACATTCGAGAAATCTAGGAATATAAAACCTGCCTCTAGCTGTCCATCCACTGTTTGTACGAAAGCGGGTGATAAAATGTCAAGCTGAGTGGCCAGAAGTTTTTCTGTCGCAAGGAAATTTATTGTATTCGAACTCAGAATACGTTCAAGTTTCAACAGTCTTTAATTATGCGGGTCAGTTAATTTATATTTCTTATATACAGGGGACACCTGCGCTTTTTTCCAGTTGCTTGGGGCTTCCCGCTGGGCGAGAGATTCGCGGTAACTGCAGGCTACATAGGTGCCGATGGGGCAGTGTGCTATCTGTAAAACCTACTTGAGAGTCCATCTGGTTCTGACGACTTACCTGTTTTTAACTATTCCAGTTTAGTTTAATTATGTCATGTTTCGTTGATCATTTTCCCGATTATTTTATCGATATGATGTGGAAGAAGTCAGATTACACGATATATATACACACATGAATAGTGCTAATATTAATACTACTGAAATTTTTAGTTCTACATATGCAACTACAAATAGAGTTATAATTTATTTTAATTTAATTTAATTTTATTTTATTTTTTAACTTTTTGAAACAGAAACTCGTCCATAGAGTAGAAGGAGTTGTCCAAAAGACATGTTTTTAAGCTAGATTTAAAACTTGATCTGCTACCTGCCAGACACTTTAGCTTCTCTGTGTCCTCGATGTGGGAGCCCGTACGACATTCAAACGACAGTATGTTTGTACGATCCACCAGGGTGAGAAATTGTTTAGAAGTGAGATTTCAAACTTCAGCATTCATTTCGCTGCCACTCAATGTTAACCTATTCGCTGTTACAAGCCTGCACAGATTAGACAGCTAGTTTAACATGATCCAAACATTGTCTTCAAAAAATAATAAACATATATTACCATGTAGCATCGATGTTGTCCTACCAGTCTAAGCACTAAGGTTCGGTGACCAAGAACAATATTGGATTAAGATGTCTCCGAGATTCCAGTCGGTGAGTCGGTGGGTGCCTGGGTTCATGCTGGTCTAGTCTTATACTTTCGGCATTTTGACATTAAAATGCTGTTGGCGATTAAATACTTGGATGTAAATACGTACCCGAAAATACGGTAGGAGACGATATCTTTAAAAGTCTTGATCACTTTATAAGATTAAAGTTAAACCTGTTGTGGGTCCCGTGTTTTAGTTTGTCCATAAATGGTAATAGCTTCAGTGACGTGTAAAACAAAGCGGTCTTATCGTTCCCATTCGCAAAATTAATGCTAAGATAATCTGGCAATAATACATTATAGACGAAGAAATAGCTCAAGATTTGCACGAAACATTGAACATTGCTATAATAGTAGTCGATTTAATAAATTTCACATTCACTAAACTGCAATCTGTTCAGAAACATGTGTGATGAGATGAGACCTACAAACAACCAATTGTTTTTTGACACTGAAGTGCGCTGATTATCTCAAAGACGCGTGTTGTCTCATAATTTTGAAATGGAAAGTGAGGTGAAGATTTTCCTTACGTAAATGCAATCTGATCTGGTGAATCATTTTGAACATGAAGACTGGATTTGCCAGTTGGCTTATTTGACACAAATGTTCAACAAATTTATTGAGCTCAATCTTTAACCCAAGGTCTTCAAACAAATACTTTTAAAGCTTGTGAGAAATTAAAGAGACTGTATAAAAATGTTTTTTCTGAGACTGCCTGCACTGAAAAAGGAAATATTACAGTGTATCTAACTATGTTCTAGGATCGTGGACAAAAAAGTTATTATTGCTGATTAACTTCTGGAAATAATCAAATTCCACCTACAAAACGCACCTAACAGCTTTTAAAATACTTTCCTGAAAGTGAGAAAGATGATAATATGAAAGAATTGATTACAAATCCGTTTTCCACCGCCACCATTTGTTCATCTGATCTCCTTGTAAAATTAATAGAAAGCCTCTCGGAAATGTCCCTTGACAGTACACCGAAAATGAAAATCGACAATGTGCCAATTTGTGATTTTTGGAGTCATGTATGTAAAGCGTACTGTGAAATTAGTGACACGGCCATTACACTCCTTCTTCCACTCCCCTCTATTTAATTATGTGAGCAGGGTTTCTCTGCATTAATATCAACCACAACGAACCAAATAAATCGACTGAATCTATAAATAACACTGATGTAAATGTCCCTTTTGTCTAAACCACTGAAACAATGATCATGCGCTAGGGTGTCCTTTGTTCTATAAATTAGTGGAGGAGAGAGAAAAACAACATAGATTATAGACTTCACCAGTTACAGTGAAACGAATTACAACATCTCTGAAAAGATAGATTTAACAAACTGTAGGGTCTAAAAAATATTCATTACGTTTGGGGACACCGTACAAAATATTTAATGACTATGAAACTTAAAAATATTTGATGGACTGCAGATTGATTCATGGTAGATTGATGCATCGGTAATTGCTTCCACTGTTCATACACATCAATCAGAAACAAAACTCGTTACAATCAAAATTAAGGTGCAAAATCATTTATATGAAGGATATGCCACAGGAAACTCAGATTCAGGAAATATTAATGAGACTACACGCTTTTTTCAGAAGTTTATTGACAGTTTAATTAACTACATGTATCGGAGCCATGGTCACTTTGGAATACAAAAATGTTTATAAAAGTTGAGGGAAGTCAATACCTGTGACAGATGTCCAACAGTGAAAAGTAAAAATAAAGTGGTCCAGTGGAACAAACAAAACATTCTAGCACATAATGTATTAGAGCTAAAACCCATGGATTTGTTTGGTCCACTGCCGACGACTATCGTAGAAGCCTATTGCATTTTCCTCACGTTTATGTATTTCCTAAGTTTAGATAACTGTATCTGATCAGTAGAGGAAAGGAAAGGGACATGCAGCGAGATCTGACAAATATGTAGCACAAGTCAGTACATCAAACGGCATACTGCTGGATAACGGTCTGTCGTTTATGCCCAGGGAGTGCATTTACAATTTAGCGGCTGTTGTCAGAAAATCATTCATGCAACTCCATCTGTCGAGTAATCCATCAATTTGGTGCATATATGACTGGCCAAGGTCTACTATTCAGATAAGACCACTGCTTGGGGAAAATGTATTGAACTATTGTAGACTGTGAGAAGTTTATACATTAAATGAAATGGCATTAAATCACAGGTACTTTGATTTGTTACTACTTGGTGAATCCTTGAACTGAAATACAATGAAGGTTACCAGTTTATTCAGAATATTGTCACTTTAAACATCTTTTCATCCTAAACACATTAACGATACACGTCCTGGGCTCCAGAGGTCGCATTATTGAATAGAGTGTGGACAAGCTTGTAGGTAATAGTTGAGTCCAGTCAGCCTTAGGCAGTAGTAATTGTTGAGTCCCGGAGAGAAGGTGCTGTATCAGACAGATTATGTAGCTTGGGTACCAGATGTTCCGCACAGAGGTTTGAGATAAAGGATGATTATTAAGACGTTTATATAAAGAGACAGGACTTCATAAAAAAGTAAATTGTTTTGAGTTTCTTAGCTGCAAGCACGAGTTCAGTAATTAACGCTGCGAAACATTTCATTGTGTCCAATTACACTATGTGATCAAAAGCAAGCGGACACCTGGTTAAAAATTACCTGCAAGTTCTTGGCGCCCTCCATCGGTAATGCTGGAATTCAGTATGGTGTTGGCCCATCCGTCACCATGATGATCCACTCTTGCAGTCAAACGTTGAATCAGGTGCTGGAAAGTTTCTTGAGGAATGGCAGACCATTCTTCATGGAGTGCAGCACTGATGAGAGGTATCGATCTCTGTCGGCGAGGCCTGGAACGAAGTCGGCGTTCCAAAACACCTTAAAGGTGTTCTATAGGATTCAAATCAGGGCTCTGTGCAGGCCAGTCCATTGCAGGGATGTTAGTGTCGTGTAACCACGCCGCCACAGGTCGTTCATTTTGAACAGGAGCTCGATCGTTTGAAAGGAAACCAAGAAGGTCCTTAAAACATCATTGTAGTCCAGTGCTGTGATAGTGCCACGCAAAATAACAAGGAGTGCAAGCCTCTTCCATGACAAACAGGGCCACACCGTAACACCACCGGCTCCGAATTTTACTGTTGGCACTAAACACGCTGGTAGATGACGTTCACCGGGCATTCGCCATACCCACACGCTGCCATCAGATCGCTACATTGTGTACCGTGATTCGTCACTCCACGAAGTGTTTTCACTCTGTTCAGTCGTGCAATGTCTACTCTACTTGCACCAAGCGAGGCGTC
The DNA here is from genome assembly GCF_021461385.2 of Schistocerca piceifrons. Lineage (NCBI taxonomy): Eukaryota > Metazoa > Arthropoda > Insecta > Orthoptera > Acrididae > Schistocerca > Schistocerca piceifrons. Next base: position 54,109,725 of record NC_060138.1, read on the forward strand.
GTTTGGCATTTACCTGAGTGAAGTGTGGATTATGAGCAGCAAAATGGTTCAAATGGCTCTGAGCACTATGGGACTTAACAGCTGTGGTCATCAGTCCCCTAGAACTTAGAACTACTTAAACCTAACTAACCTAAGGACATCACACACATCCATGCCCGAGGCAGGAGTCGAACCTGCGACCGTAGCAGTCGCGCGGTTCCGGAATGCGCGCCTAGAACCGTGAGACCACCGCGGCCGGCTGATTATGAGCAGCCCCTCGACTATGAAATCCAAGTTTTCTCACCTCCTGCCTAACTGTCATAGTTCTTCATCCTGATGTAGTTTGGAATTTGTGTGTTATGGTCTGGATTGAAGTCTGCCTCTTACACGTTACGACCCTCTTCAACAGTCGTCGGCCTCTGTCAGTCAACAGACGAGGTCGGCCTGTATGCTTTTGTGCTGTACGGGTCCCGTCACGTTACCACTTCACTACCACATCGGAAACAGTGAAGCTAGGGATGTTCAGGAGTGTGGAAATCTCTCGTAGAGACCTATGACACAAGTGACACCCAATCACCTGCCCACGGTCGAAGTCTGTGAGTTCTGTCTAGCGCCACATTCTGCTCTCTCACGATGTCTAATGACTACTGAGGTCACTGACACGGAGTACCTGGCAGTAGGTGGCAGCACAATGCACCTAATATGAAAAACGTATGCTTTGGTGGTGTTCGGATACTTTTGATCATGCAGTGTATATCTCCGTGTTGGTAATCAGGGAGAACCATAAATTTGTATTCAGTATTCTAATTAGACTTTCCCCATTTTGGTTTATTAAATAGTATGTGAGGTGCCGGGGCTAGCAGAGTATTTAACACTAAATTCTTCTAGAATCTTCATAAGGGAATGATGCTCTATTCCGCCCCTTTTCTAACTCCGACATTTGCCGTTGCACATGGATAAAGAAGAAACGCAAACTGACTGTAATCGACCCTGCAAGTAGAGTAGAAAAGAGTTCGGCACCTGCAATAATTTAACTGGATAGAAATTAATTAGATAAAGGTAAGTTTCAATTACGTAGTGAGAAATGAAAGGATTGCTCTACCGATTAACAGAATGAAAATTCTGTCCAAAATAACAATTTGATTTATTATGACTAAACTCAAAACAGTAAACAAAACACATGAAACATTTACAATACATCAAATTTGATACTCAAATAAATGATGTGAAGGTGAAGTTGTCCATAAACTAGATTGTGACATTTATGACCAAGTGGTACCTGGAGCCAATTCCTTACAACTCAAATCTTAAGTGAAGAACCCAGCCAACCCAATATTAATTGCTGCTACAGTAGTGATAACTCAGACAATGAACACCCAAGACAGAACAAAGTTAGTAAAGACGAACAGATGCGCTCTGCTGAGCTCTGATTATCACCTAGCAAAATTCGCTGATTTGCCGGTGCTGCGGATGTACATTACCAAGTAGTCATCTTAACCGCAAGGACATGATCTGGGATACCGGAGCCAATGGCAGGTTGCTTCGACGTCCCGTCGTGGTGATGCTAATGTCGCGAGTATAGCCCCAAACAAATTGTCCTGGTCTGGTTGTTCCAGACTAAAGACTTCCTAGCAACACAAATACGCCTCTGAGGGAGACGAAGAAGGCTCGCTACACAATCACTGACGGTACAGTGAGTGATTTTAACAAGAGAAGTCACACAGTAACTCCGGTACAGTCAACTTTAGCCAAAACTGCTCAAGACGGACAACATAGGCCGCTTGAACGCAGAACACTCAATTGCCAACTGCACTCGGAAAGTTACGTTGAAGTCGAAACTTCAACAACTTCGTCAAACACTTACAATTAAAAGAAAGTATACAGGGTGTTACAAAAAGGTACGGCCAAACTTTCAGGAAACGTTCCTCAGACACAAATAAAGAAAAGATGTTATGTGGACATGTGTCCGGAAACGCTTAATTTCCATGTTAGAGCTCATTTTAGTTTCGTCAGTATGTACTGTACTTCCTCGATTCACCGCCAGTTGGCCCAATTGAAGGAAGGTAATGTTGACTTCGGTGCTTGTGTTGACATGCGACTCATTGCTCTACAGAACTAGCATCAAGCACATCAGTACATAGCATCAACAGGTTAGTGTTCATCACGAACGTGGTTTTCCAGTCAGTGCAATGTTTACAAATGCGGAGTTGGCAGACGCCTATTTGATGTATGGATTAGCACGGGGCAATAGGCGTGGCACGGTACGTTTGTATCTAGACAGATTTACAGAACGAAGGTGTCCCGACAGGAAGACGTTAGAAGCAATTGATCGATGTCTTAGGGAGCACGGAACATTCCAGCCTATGTCTCGCGACTGAGGAAGACCTAGAATGCCGGGGACACCTGCAATGGACGAGGCAATTCTTCGTGCAGTTGACGATACCCTAATGGCAGCGTCAGAGAAGTTGCTGCTGTACAAGGTAACGTTGACCACGTCACTGTATGGAGAGTGCTACGGGAGAATCAGTTGTTTCCGTACCATGTACATGGTGTGCAGTCACTATCAGCAGCTGATTGGCCTCCACGGGTACACTTCTGAGAATGGTTCATCCAACAATGGGTCAATCCTCATTTCAGTGCAAATATTCTCTTTACGGATGAGGCTTCATTCCACCGTGATCGAATTGTAAATTTTCACAATCGACATGTGTGGGCTGACGAGAATCCGCACGCAATTGTGCAATCACGTCATCAACACAGATTTTCTGTGAAGGTTTGGGCTGGCATTGTTGGTGATATCTTGATTGGGCCCCATGTTCATCCACCTACGCTCAGTGGAGCACGTTATCATGATTTCATACGGGATACTCTACCTGTGCTGCTAGAACATGTGCCTCTACAAGTACGACACAACATGTGGTTCATGTACGATGGAGTTCCTGCACATTTCAGTCAAAGTGTTCGTACGTTTCTCAACAACAGATTCGGTGACCAATGGATTGGTAGAGGCAGACGGATTCCAAGGCCTCCACGCTCTCCTGGCCTTTACCCTCTTGACTTTCATTTATGGGGGCATTTGAAAGCTCTTGTCTACGCAACCACAGTACTAAATGTAGAGACTCTTCATGCTCGTATTGTGGATGGCTGTGATACAATACGCCATTCTCGAAGGCTGCATCAGGGTTTCCATGCGACGGCGGGTGGATGCATGTATCCTCGCTAACGGAGGACATTGACATTTTGAACATTTCCTGTAACAGAGTGTTTGAAGTCACGTTCTGTTTCTGTGTGTTTCCATTCCATGATTAATGTGATTTGAAGAGAAGTATTAAAATGAGCTCTGACATGGAAAGTAAGCGTTTCCAGACACATGTGCATATAACATATTTTCTTTCTTTGTGTGTGAGGAATGTTTCCTGAAAGTTTGGACGTACCTTTTGGTAACACCCTGAATTAGACAGCCAACGGAAGGCAGGCTCTCCAGAGCAGCGAGAGCTCAGTCTTGTAACCTACTCCGATCGAAAGGCGAGATCCGACACTCTCAAGAGCACCCATACAAGCTGAACACAGAACATTCCCGCCCCCAAGAAAGTGGTCGTGGTTAAACGTTCCAATCAGCAACTTGAAAATCGGCGTAAAATTCCTCTCTATTGCCGACGCAGTACTATTCCACTAATGGAGATACTTGGCGCCATTTCCTGCGCCGAATTTGCTACATCGCGGAGCTATTCCCTGAGCAAGCCAATCACAGTTATGATTTTGCAGAAAGCGCGGGAATTTGCCCGCCAAGACTGCCTGGGAACGCAAGTCATTGCCACGCCTCGCTGGTAGCCTGCCAGAAAGTGTTTTCACTAAGTTTCTGCGAAGTAACGGAATCTCTACCCCAGCCGCTCCGTCAGGCCCCTGTGGGCGTGTCGCTGCCACTCTTATGACAATGTCGGCGACTGGAAAGCATCCACTCGACTCCCTCTCACCCGTCAGCTTAACCCTGTCAAGATCAGCAGTGCCCGGGTGACGGGAGACACTGCATGGGAAGTCCGCGTGTGAAGGAATAGCGACTTTTCACCGCATGCCATTAGAGATGAAAATCGAATTACTCAGAGTAAAATAGAAATACGAGAGTGGGCTCATGCCACCTCTCAAGTATTTCATTCTGAATGCAAAGAAACAAATTTTTGTAAAAGAACTATTATGCTGCAGTATAAATTGTGGTGTATGGTCATGTGAAGAATTCTGATTGTTCATATTAGTCTGAGTGTACTTTGGTGTCATTAAACGGACTGAATGCAGTTTCGAAGTTTTCCTATTTACATTTATAAATATTGCACAAAGAATATATCCAGTGTTCAAAACAGATGTGTTTGGTAAAATTTGCGGTGTCAGTGTTGTAGTTTTATGCGAACACCAATTAATAATTATGAAAAGAGAATGAAAAAGTAATGTGGTAAAACAGCAATTTAAAAGAAGTAAAAATAAGAAGGCAAACTGCCGTGCAGTGATTTATTTCAGCCCATCGTTCTGTCTCTGCAGAGTCATGTTACGTGTTCCAAGGTAAAAATTTGTTGTAAAGCCCAAATAAACATTTTCCACAGAATATTACTAACATTTTGAAATGGGAGAATTTCATTTAAATTTAGTCCTTGCAGTTTTGTTAGAAAGCACATTTAAACTACGTAACAGCTAGTCATTCCAAGTATTGTTTTGAACCGTATTTTATGCATTCCAATTTAGAATCATATACGAGTCCATTTCAGATTAATCAAAGTGACATTCCTAAAATGCAACTTGCATTAACAAATTGATGTTTAGAAGATAGGCAGCTATGCCGATTTCAGATCTGAATTGGTAATCGGGATTTGGAAGTCAAACAGTTTTCAGATTGTTAGGTGCAAATTCATTTCAATACAGTTTCAGCATACAACTTACACCATTTTACATACAACTTTCAAATGACGTCAACTGCGCAGTATACGAATATACAGGTGAAACATCGTATTTAGTGATAAACAAACAACCAAAACCTGATTTATCGACGAGAACATGCAAGTGAAGCAGCAAACATCAATATTAATTGACAATGTAAGATCATCAGGAGAATGAGCGAAAAGTAAGACGCTCGGTTAGAAAGGCGTTTGTTGCTGGATGTTTGATTTCAGACGTTTCACCCCGTACACGCCAACAGAGATGTGTCCGATTGAGCATAAAGCCATTCACTGGACTTCCATTTGCGGTTTTTGCGTGCATATTCCAGCCCAGGTCAATCTGTGGCGTTGGTTTCACATCTATGCCCCAATAGGAACCTCCGCAACCGTAATTCACCCCTGCAATCTATAGCCCATTGAGCATCACAGTTGTCTAGGCGTCGGTCTCGTATATCGCTATAGCATTTGCACATGAACAGTTTACATACGTAGCCTTTTATGAAATGCTTCCACCCTTGAGCCGAAAGCCAGTGATCACGCATTTTAGGACGTGTGTGACACATCGCTATGTTTTTGCATTACGACGACGACTGCCCTGCTTTCCGCCCCATTTGCCCCAACACGCTTTACAAACCCTCCACTACCGATGCCGCCAGGTGGCATCATGCTGTCTGAGAGTGGTTACTGCACGTTGACGTCGAATATGGGCAGTGTGGACCTTAATGTGACTTGATCAGGATAACACCTGGAGCAGAACTACGTCACGAACTTTTAGGAACCATTAGGAGTGGTCAGTGAACTGAAGGGGCTATAGGGTGCCACTCACACATAGCAATAGTAATGAGAGGTAGTATGATGTGTGTCTCAGTGAGACTTAATTCAATATGTGTATTCTTGCAAATGTGTAATTTATATTCTGATAGATTCATGTAAGTGTTGGTAACTCTAAAAAGAACGATTATATCCTGTTACAATTTGAAAGGCACATGTGACAGAGATTTTCTCCACTGCTATATCACATTAAATTTGGTTTTCTTTAGTACGTTTATGCACACGTCGGCAGAAATGTCAGAAAGGAGAGGTCTGCAGGTGGTTTTCGTTACTAGGACGTGAATATTTGATGTATCTGCAAAGACTTTATGAAAGGGATAGCTACCAGTGAAATATTATTATTTAGACGCCGCATTACTCAAATAAATCTTTGCGAGTATGTTGTCGTCCAATGTTGTGTGCAAAAAGCTGTGAATCTATCATCGTGTTCAGTGAATACTTCTTCCGTACAACATACAAGTTCAGTGACATTTATACATGACGTGGTATGGGAGAGGTAGTGGAATTTAATACCCCATTTTTAAAAAAAATAATTTTTTCCTTTACGACATAGCTCGTCGCCGTCATTACGATGTTCTGCTTCTCGCAAAACATCCTACACGCTACAGCAACTGCTGTTGCAGTTACATCTCATGTGGGGCAGCCATCATCGTCACCAAGTCGATTAATGTGCTGTTTGAGACTTTCCTGACGTAATAACTGCTTCATTGGTTCACGGGCATTGCGTCGGAAAATGCAGCAACACGTCAAGAAGCACCTGAAGGTGACGAGCACATCTCTCGTTTAATGATTGTGCAACTTCCACATCATTAACCGACGTGTAGCCCGTGAACCAATGAAGCATGTCAGTGAATGTTCACATCGGAATTGAATATCAGACAATGAACATCAATTAGAGATAGGCAACAGTGAAATTCATCGATATCACAGACAGTCATTTTAAAGCAATAATAATAAGTCCTAATATATTCTGTTTGTGTTCAAGAACAGAACTTTCACACAGTCAAATTATTTCCCACTTCACTTGACACCCAAGTCTTATGTAGGTTTCATTCACAGTTTTATCTGTCTTTAGTAAATTTGCAGTTTATACTCGTTCGTAAAGATTAGTTCGTTTCTTTCATTTCACAACAAAGTATATAAACAGAAATGCCGTTCAAATGGCTCAGAGCACTATGGGACTTAACATCCATGGTCATCAGTCCCCTAGAACTTAGAACCACTTAAACCTAACTAACCTAAGGACATCACACAACACCCAGTCATCACGAGGCAGAGAAAATCCCTGACCCCGCCGGGAATCTAACCCGGGAACCCGGGCGCGGGAAGCGAGAACACTACCGCACGACCACGACCTGCGGACTATAAACAGAAACTTTGACTTACATGCAGCAGTAATTTCATGGGAGACATTTCGTATTACCATTCTTTCCTTATATTCGCTTTATGTGCAGATTGCTTAATAGATTCACACTTCATGACAGCTACAACATTGTCAATTTTACACAAGAGAATTCACTCTAGACACATTGATGAACAGCCATTCAGTCAAAACAGAGAAGAAGGTTATCTATTTTAATAGTTGTATAATCATTAGAGTCGTTTAATAAAAAAAACTAAACTCCACCGAACAGGCTATGTAAGCCCAACGGTACCGGCCGGACGCTGTGTCATCCTCAGCGAACAAGCATCACGAGATGCGGATATGGAGAGCCGTGTGGTCAGCACACTGCTGTAAAGGCCATATGTCAGGTTACGAGACCGGAGCCGCTGCTTCTCCACCAAGTAGCTGCTCAGTTTGCCTCACAGGGGCTGAGTGCACCCAGCTCGCCAACAGCGCTCAGCAGATCAGATTGTCACCCATTGAAGTGCTAACCCAACCCGATAGCGCTTAACTTCGGTGATCTGACGGAAACCGGTGTTACCACTGCGGGAAGGCCGTTGGCAAAGTCATTTAATACTTGTACCTACTTTGTGTAAGTGTAACTGTGTGTACACACACAGATGTGTCGGATGAAGTCATCCGCCATAGTCAAGAGACGGTGAGAGTCTTTGCCTCGTATAGATTTAGAGAGAGCAATTTTGATCTGCTCTGCCGAATCAGTGACAAACGTGTGGTTATTGTCATTGACGTTATGTTATCTGTAAGTCACCTTGCAACGTCTGTATTGGTGACAGAATTATATTCCGTCATAATCCATCAGTTAACGTGTAGTACAGTGCTGTTCCTAAGTTGGTTAAGTAGACAGATTATGACGACTTTGGCATGACTCTCAGAATTCCTATCAACACACCATACCGCAGGAACTTTCAGTCACTTAACAAAAGTCATGGAAATTTCCAGCTGCTTGCGAAAGTCAGCTGACTTATCCGGTGTTTAAGAACATATTTCACATTAGGATGCATTGCGATTGATGTTGTGTTTTAGAGACCAGTTAAGAAAAATATTTCAAAGTGTGCTTCCTGGGAGTCTCTTTCAAATTCTGGACCTGCTAAGCCAGAAGTACTACGACTTTCCTTCAAGAAACGGAGCATTTGCTATGCAAAAGTGAGATTTGTTTTGAGGCAACAGGAAGAAACCTGGGATAAAAGTTGTTAATTTTGCTCAACTTTCTGAGGTTATGCCTCCAGCTTAGAAGTATGTACAGGGTTGTTTTGAGAGGTATTGGCGCTTTAGAAGCCTCCTAGAGTCTTAAATACTGACAGGTCCATTGCGAAGGATTTGTCCTAAGGGCCTTTAACGTTACAACCATCTTTATTGACGACTGGTTAACCTAGCGGAAGGTTTTTTCCGCTATTAACATTGACACACAGTGGCATCTATTTATGAGGTTATCAGACGTGGTTTCCTCCGATTGTTCATGAGAGTACTAAAATATTTCATTTTCAGCATAATCTGTATTGTCATAATGGGTAACGTAATGATGTGCAATACGAGGCAGCGACGTCAGTTCTGTTCAAAGGGTTGGACTTCGCAGTCACGCCTACAAAGATTCCCACAGAAGAGATCACTTAATCTGTGGAGGCGTCACTCCAACAAGTACCACGTGTCGAAGCAGAAAAGATACGGCAGGAAACTGTAAGAATTTTACAAACATCAAAACCACCCACAGCCAATATCACACATGAAGAAAGACCATAAAGGAGCTCAGGAATGCCGACCGGTGTCGCCGTGCCGTTCTAGGCGCTTCAGTCTGGAACCGCGTGACCACTACGGTCGCAGGTTCGAATCCTGCCTCGGGCATGGATGTGTGTGATGTCCTTAGGTTAGTTAGGTTTAAGTAGTTCTAAGTTCAAGGGGACTGATGACCACAGATGTTAAGTCCCATAGTGCTCAGAGCCATTTGAACCAAGCTCTGGAATGACAGCGATGTAGTGGTCCTACATGGGGACACTTATGAATATGAAAAGAAGACGGACGAACTGCTAAGCGATCCCATTTACAGAGTACTACGTAGTGACTCGACGGCGAGGATAGACAGAAATATGAAGGCCCTCGTAAAGCACTCGAGAATTGATCCTATTACAGCCAAGAGACCAAACACCAAGGTGTCTGTTCCTCCAAGAATCTACGGAGCACCTAAGCTCCGTAATGAGGGTTATCCGCTAAGGCCCATAGTGAACAGAATAGCTTCACCTACGTATTATGGTGCGAAACATCTGGCACCTAAGTTACCCCGTCTTGTTGGACAAACAGACTCCTACAGAAATATGAAGGCCCTCGTAAAGCACTCGAGAATTGATCCTATTACAGCCAAGAGACCAAACACCAAGGTGTCTGTTCCTCCAAGAATCTACGGAGCACCTAAGCTCCGTAATGAGGGTTATCCGCTAAGGCCCATAGTGAACAGAATAGCTTCACCTACGTATTATGGTGCGAAACATCTGGCACCTAAGTTACCCCGTCTTGTTGGACAAACAGACTCCTACGTGAAAGGCTCTTACCACTTCATACAACTGATTAGGGAACAGCGAATAAAGCCATCAGACGTTATGGTCAGGTTTGACATCAAGTCTCTCTTCACTGTCGTACCTGCGCATTCTACAGGATCGGTTCCCACCAGATATCTGCGATCTGGTGCGCTTATGCCTGTCATCCACAATCTCCCGGCGTCCTGGCTGCCGGCCATCCAAGTCCAACGGGCCACGAGCGGTCGCGGGGCAGAAGCTACACTGGACACGAACGTATCTGCACAAACAGCTGTACAGCAACTGTCAGTCCACTTCCGAGTACACCAGGAGAAAACTTGTGGACCAGAAGCCGAACGCTGATTGGTGGACAGCTACCAATCGTTAACGACATGGACATCCACGAATAGCTTCTTTCTTTCCATCTTTCCTTACGTCATGACTAGCAAATCATATTAGAGGGCCAATTAAAAGTTTTACAACAGTGACGTCAGACATCGATAGTCTGTAATAAATAGAAGCACCTATCCCCATACAAAACCAGTCGTGCCCTGAGGAAGCCCGTTGTAATTCGCCCGAAACGTCGTTTTTAGTTTATTATCGATTTTAGTTTTTAGCAATGACGCGGCATAATACCCATAAGAATTTTAATCACTACGGATATTTAAATCTATCTGTGGTTCGGCTCCGCTATTGAGTCAAGCCATTACCTTGACTTTAAATCTCTTACATTATGATATCTGTATGTTACACTAGCAAAAGGAATGGCTGGCGGCGGATTGTTCGGACACGAACGATCGGATATAATCAGTGTCCTTTCGTTCATTGCTTTTCAATTAAGTGCTCGAACTACCGTGAGACATTTGTTCCGATCATTTCTTGTCGGTATGCAATATTTTGCAATTGAAACTGTTCAGATCTGATCGATTTCTGCTTCAGAACCATGATGTCTGCCAGCCTATGCAGTGGCCTAACATAATGCAGAACTGCAAGAAGGTGGATTTTTATAAAGTAAATTATGGGGTAAATACACGAAATTATAATGTGACGCACCACCTCGTGTCCTTGTTGGTAGAATTATCCATCCTCACCGAGGGTTCACTCCATGTCGCGGTTGTCCTATTGCTCTGAATCGCCCCATCTGTAAACTGTTAAACTCTTGTTGCACGTTTCGGAAACCATTAGCTTTATTTAGCTCTCATTACGAGACATAGAGAAACGTCTTAATACTCTCTAGAATCTTTCGAAATTTCTTGGTGTAGGCGTAACTAAGGACTCGTTCACAAGGCTCGAGTTCGCCGGTATTTTTAAATTTCTTCAGAAATATCACACTGATATTGCCGGAACAGCATTTATGGAAGAAAGACGTTGTATAGCTCGTATTCTAGACCTCACCTTCAGAAGGTACCAGTTAATAAAATTAATCTGAAACTCGTAAGACTACAGAAATACAGATGAAAAGATGCTACATTCCCTAATGATGAACCCAAGGATTTCTTCGCTCCCCTATAATAGCTTCATTCGCCCGATAGACCACCAATAGTACGAGTGATGTTCAATAAGTAACGCAACGAATGTTTTTCCTCACCCAGTTTAGGCTGAAAAACTGCTGCATTTGTTGTGGGACATCGTCGAATGTTTCCGCTTCAGCCCCTGTAGTTTGATGCACTTGCGACAGGTGGCGGCACTATACGTAGCCTTCAAAATAGCCTACGCAACTGATGTGCGTTCCAGGCAGAGATCTGTCATTGAGTTTCTTTTGGTGGAAAACCGGAGCACGCAGATATTCATTAGCGCTTGTGCGGAGACCTGAAAGCGAACAAAAGCATCGAGAGTCGTTGGGCGAGGCGCCGCCCCTTTGCAACGCCGCCGTGCATATCTCCCGCGTGACGGTCCATCACACACATCTGTGACTCCTGCAGTGCCTTCCCCAGGAAACTGAAGAGGAGACTTCAGCATATTCATGGCCACAAAACTACCAGTGAATTTCTTCTTCCCCATTACAAAACAAAGACTTCCACAAGTCTGCGCAACCGAGTGGAGCACAGAAAACCTCATTGGACAGTTCTTCCTCATCCACCCTACGGTCCTGATTTCGCACCTTCCGACATCCATCTGTATGACGTAGTGAAGCAGTACGTGGATGTTGGGGAGGTTATTGGTGGAGCAAGACGTTGGCTACGATTACAACCAGCAGAGCGGTACCAAGCGGGCATGCCGGCCTTTTCATGAAGGTGGCGTTTATGTTGAATCCGAAGCATTATATAGCCAAATGCGTGATGTATAATATGGTGTACTGGAATCCTGAATATAGCCAACGTGCTTTCACCAAAAAAGAAAAAATAGTATTACATTACTTGTTGAACGTCCCTCGTAATTCTAAATTGGAGTGACCGGGAAGATCCAGTTCAGAGCAAAGTTGCGGGGGGATAACGTTACCATGGTTACAAAAATTTCTCCAAGGAATTTAATTTAATATCTTTCTAACACAATTTGATTATTAAGCCTTCGCCTTCTGAGCACTTTGTGTCACCATAGCGCTGGAAATACATTCACAAGTAGACTAGTACGTGAAGAAGTGCCAAAAGGAATATTTTTAAATGTTCTTCTTAGAAAATTCTTTGTATTTTTCGGAACAAAAAAGGTTACTTCGAGGAGAATGTGCCGAAGAAAGCCCCAAAATTTGACGAATGTGTTATGCGTCTACCCACATGACGACGCCCACATGTCCTGCTGACAGGTCTGTTAAGAACAGATTTCGTTTTCACTTGTCTGTTTTTAATAGAATTCAGGTCTTTAACGTGTCAGTGAAACAAGATTATTAGATAGATAATTATATGGTACTACTGAAAAACACAAATGAGAGATTTAACAACTGTACACGGAATCGTAGACCAAAACTGTTAACATAGGACTAAATGCTTTAAAAATCGGTGTACTGGATGCTCTATTACGTTTCGGTGATAGTGCAGTGTCGAGTTTTAACGTTATGGAATTGATGGAACTGCTTGGTGCAATAAATCTGTAAAGAATTTTAATTGCCATTGACCGCTGGAGACTCTTCAAAGCAGATAAATCAGTGTTGAAAGTCACCAAAGACGCATGAACAAAAAGAGATCTAAAAAAGAAAAGGGTGGGAGACCAACACCAGACGTAAGATGAATATGGACCTGGGATGGATTAGCGTTATGCATGGAAGGTAGAGAAACAATCTTTAACTTCAACTTGAAGTTCGCTTTTTGATGTTCTGGTACACACTGGCTGAAAACTGTTTAAAGATAGAGGCCTGAAATTTTGTATAGTCTCTCAAAACATACTTAAATAAAAAGTAGACTGTTCCTAGGAATTAAATTTGAAAATTAAAGACGCTTTTAAGGAAAAACTGTGAATTAACTGCTGAAATTTTTGATATAATCATCATTAAAAAGATTTTGAACCACAGTTTACCACAGTATCATATTTTCAAAATTCTACTCTGAATATAATAACGGAAACAACATCCGGAAAAAAATCAAGCTTCTACTTTGTATTGATTTCAGGGTTTGTGTATCTAAGCTGTGCATAAATAATTATCGTGCTTCATTTCACTTGCAACACAAAATACAGATCAGAAAAAAAGTGTTGGATAAAGAGCTGTGTTTCATGCACCAAACTGTTCACAAAAGGTCAGTTAAAAAGTAATAAGCATTATAAGTGCTTACAACAATTATTCTTTGTGGTATACTATTTGGAAAACTGACAAAGTTTTCAAGATATCCCCTCAAAGCGGTTAGGGGTGGATAGATCAAAATAAAGGGCGAATACCTCCATTGGTGTCACGTCCTACGTCACTTTAATAAACCGGCTATTAGCCTCCTCTGTCCTTCCCGGGGAGGCCCCACGACAGACCGGTCGTCCAGTTCGCCTATAGCGATGAGAGCCCTCGCCGCTCTCACTTTAAGCACATCAATAAAAGCGGCTGAGAGCAATCTGCTGCCCGCCGCGCCCGTTGTAAATCGGCTTCACTGGACGGCACGGGGCGGTTCTCTTTCATTAGCAGAGATAGAGAGAGAGAGAGAGGGAGAGGGAGAGAGAGAGAGAGAGAGAGAGAGAGAGAGCAGCTCGCGAATGTTTGTTCAGCCCCCCTCTCGGTTCCCGTCCGGCCTAGCTGCGAGCACAAGGTCATTCCGTCAGAAAAGCACTCAATTACGCCCTTATGTAATTCAAGCAGCTGAAATACCTCCGCGAAGTAGATGAAACGTGACATGACGAATCGTCTCTTGACTTTCTGACGACATTTATAATACAAAATTTTAAGACTGGGTACTTGCAATTGGTCTCCATCACTTGCGCCTGTATGAGGTCTCTTTGCAGTGTACATATCAAAGCAATGCCAACTGCTGAACAACAAAATTTTGGCGTACTTTTTAAGATTGTGATAACCCAGACTTAGACATCACTATTAACTAAAAAAGTAATAACACGTATACCTGCATACTGAACCTAGTCTGGAATTTGAT